>NC_142066.1:64936641-65239672 GCF_059756535.1 Pantherophis guttatus | reverse complement strand
TGTCAGGACATTTCTTCTTAATTCTAGCTTGGATATCTTTTTATTAAAATTCCATTCATTACTCTTGTCTTGCCCTCAGGTGTTTTGAAGATCAGCCAACCCCACTTTCTCTATGATAACCCCTCAAGTACTGGAAGACAACTATAATGTCACTAAATTTCTTTTCTTCATTAGACTAGACATAACTAGTTCCTGCAACAATTTATTGCACAGTTTAGCCTCCAGACCCTTTATCATCTTTCTTGCTCTGCTGTAGATCAATATTTCCCAAATTCTCTCAATTCATAGCACTCTTAATGTTTCTATAATTTTTTCACATTACCCATAGGCTGAAAAAAAGTACCTAACAGTTGTGTTACCTTTGAAAATTTAAAATATCCCCAAAGCACCTGTGATTTCACTGGGATGCCACTGCACACAATTTGGGAAACACGGGTCTCAATAATTTGGATGGTTTGATGGGAGGTAGGGAAGAGACCACCTACTCCTCTCCAGAATAGAGTTCAGGATGGGGGGCAGATGCACTGGGTTTTTGTCATAATTTGTATTTCTTTTCCCTGCTGGGTAATAGCAAGACGTTGAGTAGGAATATATGCATGGGATGGAAGCAGCTAGACTGGTTCTATCTATCATCTGCCTGCCTGCCTGCCTGCCTGCTTGCCATCCTGTCCTGTCCGTTTATCATCTGAATAGCTAACTTATATAGTTCAGCTGCACTTAGGGTACTGAATGCTGAGCAGAACTATCAGGAGATTCAGACCTACTAGTTATTTGGAGGACTGAGTTATTATTGCGTAGGTAGTATTCTTTAACCTGGAGAAGGGAAGAAATGTGCTGGGGTTTTGCAATATTCTGAGGAGGGAAGAGAAGGCAATAAATCAGAGTAATGATAGACACAAGATCATATGAGAAGAAACAAGAGATAAACCAGTCTTCCAGAAGGTGACCTTACTGTTTGTTGCCATCCTGCATTCCATCCCCTCTACTCAAGGTCTGATCTTCATAGTATCAATGTCCCCTCTCCCATTTGCAGTAGTTGCTGCCTGATACAAGGTCAATCTATAATAGTTTGCCTTAATCTCAGATCACATTAGATATAAGTGAAGACTAGGTTTAGCATATGCCTATCTATATGAACAGAGGCCATAACTGTGACAAGTCCATGGTGGCCATGGAGGCTACGAAGCAAAAGCATCAGCAAAGTGCAACAAACTATTCCCCCAGGCTGCAGAGAATAAGCATTAGGGACTCCAAAACTAGCTTTGAGATGTAATATAGAAACCTACAGAGGTCCATTGCCAACCAGTTGTTTAATTATTACACCATTTACCCCTCTGGCCCATTTCCTCACAGATACTGATAATAAGTCATTTCCAAGACAGTTCTCCCGGTTAGTGAATGTGAGACATTCACATACTATCATAGGTAACCTTATTTCCCAGTGCTGAGACTGCTCCAGGATCTAAAATAGCAGATTTCAAAAAAAGGCTACATTTCATTAATTCCAAATCAGGTTTCAGTAATACACATCAGTTTTGTATGTTCATCCTTTACTATGTTTTAGACACAAGTGGTCTTATTTCACACCAGCTGCGTTTGTTGACCATGCAACACTGGAATCTGATATCCGAAATGGGCTCTCAATTTTTATAATCTGGGACCCAAGACACCCAATAGTTCAATCATCTGGGCCAAGAACTGAGGCAACCACAAGCTCTACCTGATATTAAAACGCCAGCAGGAATGATACTAACAATGATTCTTCCTATCTTCTTTGTCAACATTACCTCAATTCCATGTATGTTGAAATAAAGTACAATATACAGTTTCATTATATACTAGCCAAGAACAATTATACATACCATTGATTCTGGACAATATTCAGGAGCACGTTGCAATAGGTGTTTCAAATGAGAATCGCTCTTAGATGCCAAAATCTATTAAAAGAATAGTTAAGAAAATATTGCATGGTAAAAATAGCACAGTATAGCATTTTAGGCTTATATACAACTTCACAATAGTTTACAGCACTCTGGGTGGTTTACAGTGTAGAAGCATTATTGGCATATTACTCCAATAATCTGCCTCTTCATTTTACTGACTTTGGAAAGATGGATGTCTGAGTCAACCCTGAGCCCCAAAGGGTCGAACTCCAGGCTGTGGGGAGTTTGCTAGCAATACTGCACTTTAACCACTGACCCACCAGGGCTGAACTTCAACTTAATTTCAATAAAATCTGCATGCAAACAAAAGTATATGTAGACATATTTTATAGTGTTTTAGCTATACAGTGTAAATTGCATTGATACTCTAATATCAACACAAAACCATTCTAGCTTGCTGGCTTCTTGTTCTGAATCACATAGCACTACCAGCTTTACAAAGGCAAGATGCACTAATGACAGAATACAGAAAAGTTATGAACAACTCATTCCAAGTGGTGCATGCTGACCTTTCCTATTTATCAGCCAGAAGAGCTCAATTCCAGGAAACCCCCACTGGTATTTGCACAACATCTGCCTAACAACTTTAATATGTATTTCTAATGGAAAGCCAAATAGGATGCTAAACACCCAGATATAGGAAGACATATAAGTGACCCCACAAAAAAGATGACAGGCTTTGAACTACCACACCAACAATGAACACTTCTGAATAGGATTTGCACTACACATGGCATCAGCTGGGACTCACTATATGAATAGGGAATAGTATCCTCCTCTCAATGCGACTGCTGGGTCCCATATCAAACTGTAAACCACACTGTGACCAGGTGTAAGTTGAAAGGATATACCAGTCCAGTATCTGATTTTCTTTCATATAAACGATGCTGCGTTTCAATGGTTAGATGGTCTCAATATTTGTATCTGAACGTAAATCTTTTTAATATATACTGTATATTTTATATAACATTTATATTTTATTGTTTTACTAATCTGGGTGAAATGTTAGTATATATTGCTAGTCCATGTATGATATATCATATGCTAAATAAATAAATCAAGATAGGGTTTGTCCCCAATGAAACAAAGCAGCACACTATTTAAATAATTGTTCTTGATAACTACAGCCCAAAGTTGTGGTCTAGAAGTCCAAAGACTGCAATTTGTTTCAGAAACAATTTATATTAGTAAAATAACTTGATATAATTACTAGGATCTAAAATTTTACTTTTGTTAATCTCCAAAACTGATACTTGTACCATTTTTTATTATAAATTGTAGCGGTGTATCAAAAATTTGCTGACCATGCAGTGGATCCTCTGTTCTTATGGAACATACAACATGGGAATCTAATATCTGAAATAAACACTCAATTCTTTTAAAACTCATATGCTCCTGAGGAAGATTAGTATTCCAATGTAAAATCTGAGACATGTTGCTGGGTACCGGTGAAGTAGATAATTCTACAAAACAAGAGACTATTGGAGCTAGAAGATTATGACTTGAGATTTGGATGGCACGGCTATTTATGGCATGATAAAAGTAAGATTAATAGAGTTTAAGAATCACTTTGTTAGATATTCAATATTGAGAGTTTGGGAGAGATATAAAGCAAGATTGTCTCCAGATGTTTCTCTGTGGTTGTCACCATGGGAACCTTTTTCAGAAGAGAAATGAGAGTTTAAGGCACTTGACTGACCTATACCAAACTATTTGCTAAAAGAAAATCCACTAAAAGCATGTGAAGACTTGGAGAAAGAGGGATTTATTTGTCAGTGGCTTATGCATGCTCAATTATTTGAAAGATTTAAATTGGTGGAAAGGAACTTTACTTTTACATGTAAAACAACTGATTTTCAGAAGGATGCAGAAAGAAAGGGAGGGAAGGAGGGAGGGAGGGAGGCCATTCTTCCCCTCTGATTTTCCGCCACTGAGATCAACAGTTATTCTTAAATCAAAGTGTGGTGGTGGGGGGGGATTCCAGCATTCCCCAGGCAGCAGGCACTGGCTGTGGAACTGCCACTTCCCATGCATCTTCTCCCCGTCCCCCACATTCTGCTGAGGATTTCCTCCTTCCTTCTCCCAAACTGCCCTTTCAGAGTCTCGGCAGCCTGCACTTCTGGGGCACTGAGGGAATTAAAAGGGCATCAAGTCTACCACCACCACCACACACACATAGAGAAAAGGAAACTATGGCTGAGAACCATGAGGGGGGCAAATGGAAGTCCACACTCCTCTCTGGAACCGACATGAAACACTCCTTTGAGCTGCAGCCTTCCCAAGATTGAATGGATTTTCCTCCCACTTTCTTCACTTCTTTCTCTGTGCTGAACTATCTCCTCCAGTGTGTGAATCAAGAGAGACTGCCCGGAGACTGAAGATGCTGCAGAAGAGAGAATTCTCATTGGTTCTTCTGCTTCTTCTAGTTACTCTCAAGACTGACTTTGAGAGGAAAAAACTTTTCTTCCCTCTCAGTCAGCTGTGGGAGGGAGGGAAATCTATTCAGTTTTGTGGGTATGCAGCTCAAAGGGAGTGTTTCATGCCAGTTCTTGAAGGGAGTGTGGACTTCCGTTTGCTTTCTCATAAGAGGAGCGATCCCCAGGGTGTGAAGGCTGTTGTGGTACAGCAGTGCATGAGCAGCCATGGTGGTGCTGAGGAGGAGTGGGGAATGTGGTGGATCGACTCGGGGCTGTGGTGAAGTGTACGGAGTGATGCAGCTGCAGTCAATTGTCCTAGACCCCAATGGAGACAGAAGTGGAATCTGTTACTGAGCAATGGAAAAAAGAATATTTTGTTATCGGAGATAATGTATAGCTATCACAATTAGTAGCCAGTTCTCCATCTTTACTCATCTTCAAATTTCTTTGTAAAGGGGATTTTGCAATATATAACATTACAATGCCAGTTCAAATGTAAAGTTAGGCATAAATTTAGAACCAACTTACCAGTTCACAAACATCATGACACATTAAGTTATTCTTCGCAAGGTAACAGCATGATGCACCTGTAGGAAAACATACTTTTCAACCTCAATAAAAATATTTACATTTTGTAATGCTAATGGAACTTTTTTTGGTTTTATCTTTGCTGTTTTTCTAAAGTTCTACTTTAAAACTGAACACTGAAATGACAGTCATTGCCAAGCTTTTACAACATGATCAAAGCGGTAAAAATTATATAAACTCAGTCAGATGTTTAATTCAAAGATTAGAGGTAAAAGACAAAATATTGGACACTACAACAGACCTCCATCCTTTATTTATTATTGAATTCATTAAGGTAGAAATTCTTTCAATATTTTAATTTTTTTCTTCCCAAGCTTTTTTCAGCCAGGCTGACTTGTCTTTTATGAGGTAAACTACTAATGAACTCCTCTCCTTTCTATTGGTTGTTTATACCTAGCATAATCTTCTAGGATTTTTCAATCTCACTACAATCTGTTGCAATAGTCTCACGGTTGGAAAATTTCTCTTTAGTTCTAGGTTTCTTCTCTCCTTGATTAGTTTCCACCCATTGCTTCTTGTCTTGCCTTCTGGTGCTAGAAAATAGGTTGACCCTCCTCTTCTTTGTGGCAGACCTTCAAATACTGAAACACTGCTATCATGTCACTCCTAGTCCTTCTTTTTACTAGACATACCAAATTCCTGCAACCATTTTTCATATGTTTTAACCTCTAGCCCCGTAATCATATTTGTTGCTGTTCTCTGCACTCGTTTCAGAGTCTCAAAATTTGTTTATATTGTGGTAGGTGCTGGACCTTCATAGGAAAGGTCCTATGATGGAGATTGCAGAATAGACTTTTTTTTTTTTTTTGCTTTAATTTATATGCCGCCCTTCTCTGAGACTCAGGGCGGGTTACAATGCGTTAAGCAATAGCCTTCATACTTTTGTATATTTATACAAAGTCAGTTTATTGCCCCCACAATCTGGGTCCTCATTTTACCTACCTTTGAAAAGATGGAAGGCTGAGTCAACCTTGAGCCTGGTGAGATTTGAACTTGCAGTAATTGCAAGCAGCAGATATTAATAACAGTGCTTTAATCCACTGTGCTACCAAGGCTCTTATTATATTATATAATAATTATATATTATATAATTATATAATAAGTCTTAGACTTATTATATGCAACTAGATAACTATTAAAAAATCATATGTTTCAATCTGTAAGAAAAATACAAGTGCTGTGGAGATATAAGGAAAAGTATTATAATCAATAATCAGTCAATATTTGATCCTGGACAGATCAGAGACAATGATTGCAGTGGGTTATTGGTAGATTAGAAGTCATTTGTGGACAAAGTAGACCACAATCTCTTCTTGGTAAACTAGCAAAATGTGAGCTAGATCATCACCACCAGATGGATTTGTAACTGGCTGACAAACTATCCTCAATGAGTAAGCAGTGGGATACCACAAGGTTCCGTCTTAAGCCTAGTACTCTTCAATATCTTTATAAATGACGTAGATGAGGGAATAGAAGGGAAACTCATCAAATTTGCAGATGACACTACTCTGGTAGGAATAGCCAACCTAAGTACAGATTAGGCAAAACCTGGCTCAAAAACTGTAACTGTGAAAGGGATGTTTGGATGACTGAGAATCTCCATAGACATTTTAGCTATGCACTTTGGGATCAACACACTTTGAATAGTGTGGAAGTATTAATGGATTTCAAGAAACCATTTGCCTTCAGTAGGAGATGCAGACAAAACATACCCATTCCCAACAGCCTCCACCTGTGTTCAACAGTGAAGGGACACAGGGCAGAAAACATCCTGAGAAAGCACAGATCCACAGTACAGTCCTTTCAGCAGTTCCAAGAAGGTTCCACAATCCACATCCATTTGCACTACTCAGGTGACTCTGAGGAAAACAGACAAACCCCCAGATGACCTCAACAACTCTCTAAAAGAATGCAAATGGCCAGCTGTCTGCAAGGAATAGAAATCCTTCCATTCACCACCATCCACTCAGACCTGAAGAAGCTTCTTGGATGAGAAGCAAAAGGTCTTCAAAGAAAAACAAGAAAGTCCAGTTGCCTCTTGAAAAAGCACCTTTAAGATGACCTTGGAGTCCTAATGGATGATCACTTAAATATGAGCCAGCAGTGTGCAGCTGTGTACAGCAGTGTGCAGCAGTGGAGACTAAAACATTTTATTTATTTATTTATTTACTTACTTACTTACTTACTTACTTACTTACTTACTTATTTATTTATTTATTTATTTATTTATTTATTTATTTGACTTCTATACCGCCCTTCTCCCGAAGGACTCAGGGCAGTTGAAGAACAGTTGCAGGCTTTGGATTTGACTAGGGTAGAGGAAAGGACTAGAGGTGACATGATAGCCGTATTCCAGTATCTGAGGGGCTGCTACAAAAGAAGAGAGGGTTAAATTATTTTCCAAAGCACCCGAGGGAAGAACAAGAAACAATGGATGGAAACTAATGAAGGAGAAAAGCAAGATGGAATTAAGAAGAAATTTCCTGGCAGTAAGACCAATTAACCAGTGGAACCGCTTCTCCTCAAAAGTTGTGGGTGTTTCATCACTGGTGTTTTTTAAGAAGAGACTGGACAGCTACTTGTCTGAAATGGTATAGTGTCTCCTCGAGTAGGAGGCTAGACCAGAAGACTCTAAGGTCCCTTCCAGTTCTACTTTCTGTGAGTTAAACAAAAATAATAAATTATTAACAAAGAGTTTTGAAGTTTAGCTTTGTTGTTGGGATTACCTGTTCTTTAATACAGTAGACAGATGCTAGGCAAATTGGTTGATAATATTTCATATTTATAATGTTTCTATGATATAAAAGTTCATAAATTGTGGATCTGTTTTGCAAGGTGAGAGAACTATTGTTAATGAAATATATTTATCACTATTCAACTAGGGAGGCTGATCTATGTGTATGTTTGTTATTTTGTTTTTATACACATTTTTTTTCTCTCTTTTTTCCTTGGATTTTGTATTTTGGAAATAAAATTTATTTAAAAAGTAAAAAGAAAATCTTGATTCCAGAAATCAAATCTCTTATCAACCTCACTTCTGTAGTCATGAGCCCTCGGTTTTTTGAGCTTATGAGCTGTCATGTTTTCCTCAGCAAGGAGAATCAGGAAAACCACCTGGTTTCATGATTCTGTCTTTGGCTTAAGAAAGATCCTAAGAATAAAATTGAGAATCTTTGCTATTTATTAAATGTCACAAACTGAAGTCTAAAGCAGAAGTCCAACAATATAGTGATTTGGGTATGAATTCTTCCAGTAGTATTTGCCCCTGTATGAAGAAAGAAAGAGATAGAGAGAGAGAGAACGAAAGAAAGAAAGAGAAAGAGAGGGAGGGAGGGAGGGAAGGGAAGGGAAGGGAAGGGAAGGGAAGGGAAGGGAAGGGAAGGGAAGGAAGGAAGGAAGGAAGGAAGGAAGGAAGGAAGGAAGGAAGGAAGGAAGGAAGGAAGGAAGGAAGGAAGGAAGGAAACTGCCTCCATTGTATGTTTCCACTATTGTGTGCTGTGAAGACAAGCACTTTTCTTAATTAAACTGCATTAGGAACTCAACAGCTTCCTCATTGAAATGCCAGAAGGAGCATGAATTTATTGTTTGTTGGTGGTAAACTGCTCTAAGTCCCATATTAATCATTTGGACCCAACTAATCCATTTTATGATGATTATTAAAATAAAGTTAGTAAATATTAATAGCATTAAAAATGCTATTGAATGTTATTCAGGTACCATAGAACCCAGATTATCTTTCATGTTAATTTGTATGAATAAGAATGGCTAAACAGCAGTTTTGTTAACATTAGCTTTACAATGCATAAACTCACCCCTAGAGAAAGAACAAGGGAAGAGACAAGAGGTAGCCTTAACTTCTGTGCCATGAAATTTTTTTAACAATAAAAAGAAAATTGGTAATAGAGTCATCTATCCTTTAAGCTTCCATTCAAATTTCATGAACAATTGGAAAGGATTCAGAGCATGATAGTCGAGTCTGATTTCTCATGACCCACTTAAGACAGCACCTACAATCCACTGATTCTACTGGATAAGAAATAGACTTGCCACCTATTCTCCATTTCTTACCAATATATTTGCAAAGTATCTTACAATTCTTTCTCTCTTTTTTAAACTTTATTTATATGGCTTGCAGGAACAACTGATGCAAGAATGTATGCAGAACTCAAAATATTACCAATTGGCAATGTTCAGGCAATAGAAGATTGCAACAAAAAATTGAATTGAGTATTTATTATACCATATACCCAGCCTTCATAAACAGACTCTATGATAATAAGCATCAAAAACAGCAAACAATGAACCAAAAACAAATTACAAAAGTTAAAATTATGTCATAGAAAATATATTTTTCCTGCCAAGTGGCTCCTCTGGTATGATTGGATTTGGTGAAGGATCGCTCTAGAAAGAGGGCAGAGAAGACCAGCCAAGGTGATGAGGGGATAAGAGGCTAAAACATATAAAGAACAATTTCTGGAATTGGTTATATCTAGTTTAATGAAAAGAAGGACTAGGGGTGACATAGCAATGTTCCAATATCTCAGGGTTGCCACAGTGAAGAAGGAATCAAGCTATTCTCCAAAGCACCTAAGGGCAAAACAAGAATCAATGGATGGGTACTAATCAAGGAGAGAAGCAACCTAGAACTAAGGAGAAATTTCCTAACAGGTAGAACAATTAATCAGTGGAACAACTTGCCTCCAGAAGTTGTGAATGCTCCAAAACTTCCAACAGTAGACATTTTTAAGAAGAGATTGGATTACTCTTTGTCTGAAATGATACAGGGCCATGATGGTGAACCTATGGCATACATGCCCAAAGTGGCACGCAGAGCCATGTCGCCTGGCACATGCGGCATTGCCCGTTTGTCTTCTGGGTTTCTGGCATCCATATGCATGTGGCGATCAGCTGGCCTTCATGCGTGTGGCAGTGCCGGAAACTGGAAGAGCTGGTCTTCCATTTTCCTGCGTGTTCATCCGCACCAGCCAGTTGATCTCGCACACGCATGCATGCCAGAAACCCGGAAGACTAGCTGGCTAAAACTGGAAGCTGCCTAGCTGAAACCGGAAGTACATTTTCAGGCATATACCTGTGCCCTGGCAGCTCATCTTCCAGGTTGCGGCCCAGACGAGCACATGCACATGCGCGTGCTCCCTTTTCAGTACTTGGTGCCAAAAAGGTTCATCATCACTGGTATAGGGTTTCCTTCTTGAGCAGGCGGTTGGACTAGAAGACCTCTAAAGTCCCTTCCAACTCTGTTATTCTGTTAACTATTCTGATTACATGACAGAATTCTGAAGAAACTAGCAGATGTGATCTCAGAACCATATCTTTCAAAGATCCTGGAGCACCAGAACCAAAGGACTGGAAAAAAATTGATGTGGTTACCATCTTCAAAAATGGGGGGGGAGAACAAATCCAGGAAACTACAAACCAGTCAACTTGACGTCAATACCTGGGAAGATTTTGGAAAAGATAATCAAGCAACAGATTTGCAAATACATAGAAGCAAGATCCAGATGGATTTCAAGAGAACACTGGGCCTTATCTAAAAAGATGAAATTCAATGTAGAAAAAAAGTAAGGTTTTACACTTAGGCAAGAAAAACTAACCAGATACAATTTAGTTGAATCTTGGCTCAATAGCAGTAACTGGCAGGAAGCAATGGTTGGAAACTAACTAAGGAGGGAAGCAACCTAGAACTTAGAAGAAATTTCTTGACGTTGAAAACAATAAACTAGTGGAATGGCTTTCCTTCAGAAGATCATTGGAGGCTTTTAAAGAAACTGGATAGCCATTTGTCTGAAATGGTATAGGGTCTCCTGCTTGAACAGGAGTTGGACTAGAAGACCTCCAGGGTACATTCTAACATTTGTTATTCTATTATTCTTTTATTCAGTATCAGCAAAGGTTAAGGAAAAGTCATGGATTGCCTTAATCCAGTAAGAACAGAATTATTTCAGAATGTTAAAAGAGGCTATAGGCCTGTGATGGCAAACCTATGGCATGGGTGCCACAGATGGCACACGGAGCCATATCTGTGGGCACGCGAGTGCATGTGCACGCTGGCCAGCTGATTTTCAGGCCTTCCAGACCTACCGGAAGTCAGGAAACGGGCTGTTTCTGAGCCTCCAGAGGGCCTCTGGGGAGGTGAGGAAGGCAATTTTCGCCCTCCCCAGGCTCTTAGAAAGCCTCTGGAGCCTGGGGAGGGCAAAAAAATGGGCCTACCGGGCTCACTGTGTTATCACGTGCCAAAAGCAGGGGGAGAGCGGAGGGGGTCCCACGTGCATGTGTGGGGGGACGGGGCACATTGAATTATGGGTGTGGGCAATCCCTTCCACTCCGCCTGCTTTTGGCATGCGACGGCAAAAAGGTTAGCCATCACTGCTATAGGCAGTCACCAGGAGTCAAAATTGACTCAAAGGCACAATCCTACTAATGGTTAAAAAAAAGAACAAAAAAACCATGAAACAAATTGCCCTTGAGCCTTTAATTCAGAGAAGATAGAAGTTGAGCAAAGTGCTAGAAACGGTGCCTTATTTGGGAAAACTGATGTATCTGGGAAAATTTACCTTTGCAAAGCAGACTTGAAAAAGCATACAATAACATTTTTCAAATGCTTGAAAGAGCACTATATGAAAGTCTTTGCAGAACATATTTAAGTTATAGTGACTGAATCTTTTAATTCCTAACAGTAAGAACAGTCTTACAGAGGAACCAATTAACCAGAGGACACTCCTAGAGGTTGGATTTAATCATTTAAATAGTCTTGAAATTTCTCACTGAATTATGGCAGTTTTATGAGAATCCCCTTTGCCCAGTCTATCAGTTTTCTTATATGGATATTTGAGCCATAAAATGTAAACTATAAATTATAATCCACCAATACCATCCTATATCCACAGTAGCTGCTTCCATCATATTATAGGGTTAAACATCAAAACAGAACCAACATAATTCCCTGTCTTGGTTTTTGAAAAGAAGTTGGAGCAGAAATTTTAAAAGATAGAAGGCTAGAAATACGGATAATTATAGCATTCTGCATCAAATTTAATTTTGTCCCTCACAGGACCATAACAGCGTTTAAATAAATAAATAACTTTATTGTCATTGTATGTGTATTCACAGTATATCCATACAATGAAATTCACTTAACACCCAAAGACCAGGTCCAACACACATAACAATCCCCAAACACACTTCCACCCACCACAATTCCCCACCCCTAAACCACCCAAATATCCACAAAACAGACCAAGTAATACTGTCCAACAGCTCACTGATGATGGCCCTTTAGTTCATTGTTGAGTGCAATTATAGCTCTGGGATAAAAACTATTCGGAAAACGTGTAGTCATAGTTTTAATTGTTCTATATCTTCTGCCAGAAGGCAACAGTCCAAAAAGATTGTAAGCAAGATGGGAAGAGTCTCTGAGAATGTTATGCAACTTTCTCAAACAGCGAGATTCAAAGATGTCGTCCAGGGCTGGTAGCTGGAGTCCGATGATATTCTGGGCAGTTTTAATGATTATCTGTAGAGCTTTTTTGTCCACTACAGAGATGCTCCCATACCATGCAAGAATGCCGTATGTCAGGACACTCTCAATGGTGCTGCGATAGTAGGACAGAAGTAGATGCTGAGATCCTGAGCATTCTCAGGAATTACAGCCTCTTCTGTGCCTTCTTCACAAGCATGTTAGCAGATCCCATCCTTACTGACTGTGGCCTATCTGTCACAGTCAGAAAATCCCTTATCTACAAACAAATCCTCTGATTTATACCCAAATTGGACATTTTAAAAAACAACCTGTTGAGTAAAATGGTGTTAAAGGTTGTTTTTTAAAATGTTCAATTTGGTATAAATCAGAGGATTTGTTTGTGGTTTCAGAATTCCCCAAAGCATAAGTGATATATTGGGCAGTTCTAAAATGCAAGTCTCCTGTTCCAGACTTGCCATCTTAATCCTAGGGACAATAATTCTACTCTCTGGAGCTGGGCCTTTATTTTAATCTGTCCATCTTGCCTTTAATCTTTTCTATTAAGTGATTTATGCTCAGGACTGTTCCCTAAACCCTGTTTTTTAATCCAAGGAAAATAAACAGAATACATTTTAATTATATTAAAACAAACATATTTAAATTAAGATAAAACAAGAAACTGAAAAAAATCTGTATACCATTATTCATGGTATACATTAAGTTTTAAAATAATAAGAGAAAGCATAATAAAATATTTCTATTCCATTCCTATTGGAGGATCTACTGTTCGGTTTTCTTTTGTGTGTGTGTATTTGCAGCTTGTTTTGATTTGTTCAGTACAGTTATGTTAATAGCATTTCTGATTTCCCATTCCCTGATTTAGGCCTTCGGATAGCTCCAATCCAGCTCCAAGTGAAATTTTAAGAATTTCACCGAAGATATGTACCGTAAATGGATAGACAGCACTTTTAAGAAAAAAACCAAAGTAAACATATTCAAATTCCAAGGAATTTTATGCTAAACTCCGTTTTAATGGACATCTGAGATAGCACACATAATTCGACCGACATCCTTGACTTTGTTTTTAAAAAAATATTTAAAAGCCATTATCAGCAAATTCCTTCAAACTTCATCCAACGCCCCCACCCCTGGCCCCACCCCCTGAACCCCCCGGTTAATTAGCGGGTTGGTTGATATGGTTCTGAATGCATAGCTGCCCAGCCTACCATTTAATTGTTCCAGGAGCCTATTACTTACCCGTCATGCCTGGAAGGAACAAGAGTAACACAGGGATGATTAACAGGTCTGTCTGACTTCGTCCATTCTCCCGCTGTGGACGAACGCCTCGAGTCGCCATAGCTCGTTCTCTGCCGCCCGCCCCATCCGCCAGCCACCCGAGCGCCTTTTCATTGGCTGACGGACCCCTCCAGTCCCGGCCAATTGTTCAGTCTGAGAGAGATAGAAGTCTATGAGGGAGGGATCCCTTAAGAATCCGGGGGTGGGAGCGGGGGCGAACCTTCTCTACTGTTTCGCGAAACTCTTAGCGATCGGGATATTGGCAGGCTCCTTTTTTGCAAGTTTTATACAAAAGTTATAAAGTCTTTTATATCAAATACTTTAATTAATTTATCTAGTAGAGTATAACTTCTTGCCGGTCTATTTGTCCCTGAAAGAAAATTATAATTCCCATCTGTATAATTATCCTAAGAATTAGATGAAGAAAAGTGAAGGAGTGACTCAAAGACATGCAAATCATGGTTCCATTTAGAAAAATTAAAAGCATTTGAGAAAACTGTTAATAATATGTAGCATATATATTTTGATATTTGGCTCGGTAGAGGCCACCTAGAATAGTCCAATGCCCTGATTAGTAAGTACAGCAGTCTGAAGCACTGCAGAAAAATGTCTGGCCTCTGAACACATCCAGTGAAGGGGAGTATCCCTATTTAAATTTATTTTTACTTCTTAAAATGAAAAACTTCACATTTCTTTCTGTAAAATTTAATTCTATTATTTTCACCCCATTTCTCCAAATCAGTAAAACATTTTTAATTTCTATATTTTGGTTTTATCTATTCTGTGGAATTTTGTATCATATGCAAAATTTGAGAAGACTATTTTACTTGTCTCTTTATTCAAGCATTTAATGAAATGTTAAAAGAACAGAAGGCCCAGGACTGATCTTAATGATATCTAATTTGATACTTCTCTCTAGTCTGATGGGGAATCATTGATGAGCATAATTTAATGCCATCCAGCTCACATTTCACTACTTTGCTAGTCAGCAAGTTATGTGGTACAGTACTTTTATCAAAAGCACTGCTGAAATCAAGACATATGGGTTGTAAACCGGTATCTATAGTTTAACATATATGTTGGATCTTCAGCTTTAACTTTTAATGCTTTAGTATTGTAATTTATTAAGGTCTTTAAGACTGGAGGAAATCCTTTTTTAAAAATTCCTCGAATTGTTTAATTTTATTATTGTTCTGCATTGTTTATATTTTAGCCAATTAGTAGCTAGTACCTTTCGAACCTTAAGGTACAACTGAGTATAATGCTAGTATTCTCTTATCATGTTTTCTCAGGCTGTAAATCTATTTCTTCAATCTTCTTTTCACCCTTTTGTGATGGAGGATATAGGTTTTTGTGGGAAAAAACTAACTTAAAATAGACTTTTTATGGTTCTACCCAGGGGTGAAATTTACTTACCTTCTCTACTGGTTTGTGCCGCATGCGCAGAGGTTTAAAAAAGCAACATCATGATGTCCATGTGGAGGGGCGGAGCTTCCCGCAGCCGTTGCTACCAGTTCGGCCGAGCTGGATAGAACCGGCTGGATTTCACCCCTGGTTTTACCACTTCTTTGCTCCCTGTTAGCAATTTGATTTCTTTCCTGAGCAGCTGGTATCCTGATTGCTGTTATTTTTCTCTTTTAATTTGAACAAGATAAATTCAATCTCTTTTAGATTGAACAAATCTAAAGATTTTTCTTAACGTTTGCTAACTCTGGTTTATTCTAAGTTTTTTCTTTTCTGACAAAAGCTTTTCAATTCCAAGCTTTTATATCTCCTCCTTTAGAAAGTTTCCTTCCCCCATTTGATGGGATCCTACTTATTATTCCTCAGTCCTTATTACAATTTACTTTTTTGAAGCCCAGAACAGATGATTAACTAAATTCAATTTCACCTTCATTTAAATTTTTTTAAAAAAACAGCATTTATCTCCCAACAAATGTTAGGATAATTAAAACCTTCCATCAGTACAACTTCAAATATAGCACAATATATTGTTGACTTTTGGAAGACATTATCCAGGTTTTGTCCATTGCTATGTAGATGATAGTAGAGAGCAATATCAATATTGCTTCATTTTTCCATTTACTTTAATTTTTAACCTAGTGAAACAATACAACAAATGTGCAAGTACAGGTAGTCCTTCACTTAGTGACCAAAGTTACAACAGCACTGGAAAAAGTGACTTATGACCATTTTTCACACTTATGACTTTTGTAGTATCCTATGATCATGTGATCAAAGTTCAGATGCTTGGCAACTTATGACCGTTGCTGTCATAAGGTCATCCCAAGGTCATGTGATTCCCTTTGGCAATCTTCTGACAAGAAAAATCAATGGGGAAGCCACATTCATTTAACAACCATGTTACTAATGTATCAACTGCAATGATTCACTTAACAACTGTAGCAAGAAATGTTGTAAAATGGGGCAAAGTTCACTTAACAAATGTTTCACTTAACAACAGAAACATTAGGCTCAATGGTGGGGGTAAGTCAAGGACTACCTGTATTAATTTTCTATTTTAACTTATATTTGTTTCTGTTTATGGATTCCAACATACCCTGTGCCAATAAACAGTATCTTTTCATTCTTTGCTTTACAAAGTACTGCATGTATGTATGTATGCATTTGCATGAGGAGGCAGCCAGGGCAGCTTCCAAAGTGTAGAAAGAATCATCAGACACCCCTCACCCGCATTCCATGACCCCAGGAAAAGGGGAAAAAAGAGAGAAAAAGCCATTTGCGAAGGCTGGAGAAAGAAAAAGAACTCTGCCTCTCAGCCAAACAGAATAGCTTCAGACAACCCAATAAGAGCATTCTACAAATGGATACACTGTAACTGCAATAATGTAACATTATGTAACAAGAAATGGCTTCCGCATTTCAGACTGAGGCAAGGCGAATTGACATTATAGGTAAATACAAAAACCCACTAGATTTACATTCTCTTCCCTTTCCCAAGGCTGGACTCCTTCCACGTCTCAGAAAGCCAGATAGTGGCAAACAAAATAACAAAAGACATATTGTTAAACTACTAATGAAATGCCCCATCAGGCATCTCAATCACAAAGGTTCAGAAGGATATAAAAACCATCCTACTCACCTTTCCAATCTGCCAGCCGACCTGGAACCCACCACTGTTGTCACTGCAGTTTTCTGGCTTCCAAAATAAAATCCTCCTTTCCAGCAATCTTATTTCGTTCATCAGTGCCAATCGCATCATCCTGGTTGGAATGAACAAGCTAGATATTTTTTTCTTCCAGCAAAAGCATTTCCATACTTTAATCAAGCATAGAAAAAGATATGTCTGTCTGAATGATTCTAAACATATGCTTTTGACAAGCTTTGTTCTCATATTCTTTATTAGCTCACTAATTCTTCTGAATCATCTCCTACTTCTTCATATCCTTTTTATAGTGAAGAACCTAAAACAATAAATTAGTTGTCTAATTATTAATGAATCAGTGAGGAGAATGATGAAATTATTATCCCCTGGGTAATTCTCTATTAATATAGTTCAAGAATGCATTGGCATTGTAGTTCAGTATTTTAATTTCTGAAATTATATACACAGGAATATAAGGGTTGTAAAAGATCATTCTTATAGCTACATCACAGGCATCCATCTTAAAAAAGGAGGTAAAAAGTTGTGGATATTCCACTATTGAGCAAATCATAAATAGATGCTTGAGTCATTTAAAGTGATGTTGAGCCTACTTATTCTAATAGAACATTAACTTGATTTACAGTAAATGAATTAAAGGTCAGGCAATCTGGATAATTATTGTGGATATAAAACATTATGACAGACACTTATGATATTCCAGATAACTTGTCAGATGGGCTCAGACACTCAATATATCTATGAGAAAGAGATGCATTGCATTTAATATCCCAAGCAATTCAATTTGGAGGAGATAAAAAAATTGATCCAAGTCAGGCAGTACATTTGGGACAGAGGGTAAGCTGTAGAGCTACATCAAAGCTGGAGAAAAATGTGCAGTCTGTCCAGAAATTGTCCTGTTTTACAAAGTAAAGATATGAGCATTCATTCCTGGTGCTTGCTGGTTACTGTCAAAGATTTGTTCCCTAGTACAGCCAAATTTCAGGACTGCTGCTAGAGTTAATCCTGTAGAACAAACTGATCGTTCTGAGGAGTGCTAGGATGAGTTTGAAAAACTGAAAGCAATTCTCTTTTGTGCTTCAGAGTTTCAAAAATTATTCATATTCATTATTTATGCCTCAAAAAGCAGGACTGAGGAATCACTATCTGTGGAGCAATTAAATTGAATACAGAACTGACCATGCAGCACTAAAATAGCTACAGAAATAACAGAATAACAGAATTGGAAGGGATCTTGGAGGTTTTCAAGTCCAACCCCCTGCTCAGGCAGGAAACCCTACACCCATGATGGCAAATCTATGGCACATGTGCCAGAGGTGGGCACACACACCATTGCCAGCTGCTCTTCTGGTTTCCGAAAAACAGGCTTAAAACGGCCAGAAAATGGCCCAAAAATGGCCTGAAAAATGGCCTGAAAAACAGCCAAAAAACAGGCATGTGTGCGCCGGCCAGCTGGTCTTCGGGTTTCCGGTGCTTTGGCATGCACACATGCACGCATGTTCCGGTTTGGGCACTCGGTGCTGAAAGGATTCGCCATCACTGCCCTACACCATTTCAAACAAATTCAAACATTTCTTTAAAAACCCCAGTGTTGGAGCACCCACAACTTCTGGAGGAAAGTCATTTCAGTAATATCAGGCAGTCCTCTATTTACTACCATAATTGAGCCCCAAATTTCTTGTTGCTAAGTGAGACATTTGTTAAGTGAGTTTTACGCCACTTTACAAGCTTTCTCGCCAAAGTTGTTAAGTGAATCACAACAGTTGTCATTGACTTTGCTAGTCAGAGAGTCGCAAAAGTGACCCACATGACCCTGGGACATTGAAGCCATCATAAATATGAATCAGCTACCAAGCATTTGAATTTGAAAAATGTTCATAAGTCATTTTTTCAGTGTTGTGTAATGTCAAATTGTCACTAAATGAACAGTTGTAAGTCAAGGACTGCCTGTAATTGTTCTAACTGTCAAGAAATTTCTTCTTAATTCTTGGTTGCTTCTCTCCTTGATTAGTTTCCATCCATTGTTCTTGTCCTGCCTTCAGGTGCTTTGGAAAACAGATTTACCCCCTCTTCGTTATGGCAATCCCTTAGATATTGGAACACTGCTATCATATTACCCTAAGTCCTTTTTTTCATTAAACTAAATATACCCATTCCTGCAATAATTCTTCATATATTTTCCCCCCAGCTTCCTAATCATCTTTGTTGTTCTTCTCTATACTCTACCTAGAGTCTCAACATCTTTTTTATATCGTGGCAACCAAAACTGGATGCAGTATTCCAAGGGTGGTCTTACCAGGTATTATAAAGTAGTACTAACACTTCACATGATCGTGATTCTATTCTTCTGTTAATGCAGTCTAGGAATGTATTTGCTCTTTTGGTAGCTGCAACACACTGCTAGTTCATATTTAAATGACTGTACACTAAGATTCCAAGGTCCCTCTTGAAGGTACTATTATTGAGCTAGATAGCATACATACCTATAACATACATGCACATTTGGTTTTTCTTATCTAAATGCAGATCCTTACTTTTTTCACCCCTGAATTTAATTTTGTTAGATAGGGACCTGTGTTGAAGATCTTTCTGTATTTTAAGCCTATCTTTTGGAGTGTTGGCTATTCCTGCCAGCTTGTTGTCGTCTGCAAATTTGATGAGTTTCCCCCATCTATTCCCTCATCTAAATCATTGATGAAGAATATGGAAGAATACTGGGCCTGTTTCCCATGTTTTACTGTTTTACTTTTAAATGTCATAAATGTAGGACAAATTCTGAGAGCCCTATCTTTCAAATCTACATGGATCAAGTAGAAATGTTCATCTGGAAAATAGATGGTGTTAGAATAGAAAGAAACAGATGGCTTCTGGAAGAGGAAATTTATGATCCTTCCATCTTCCATTTATGGGCTTAGCTCATTTATGCTACATTAGGCTACTTAGAGTCACAACAATCCCCCAAAATATTGCTGCAAATGCCATGATTGTACTACATCAGCTTGATAAGATTTTTCCTCAAATTTGGCACAAATCGAATGCACACTGTTCTAATTTGTGATATCATTCTTTCTGCTCTGCTGTTGGGACACTGCTGTTTCATACTTTTCAGTTTCTTGGAGAATGAATTAATAAATTAAGGTATCATCAAATATATGTCAACCAATCAATAAATCACGAAGTCTCTGAGTATACACCACCATACAAGAAATTACCAAAATTATATGAAGTCCGAAATGCAGTTTCCTCTAGTTTCTCATCTTAATGCATATCATATTATTATCATAATTATACAGTACAATATTTTCTACTGTATGTTGTAGTGTGGCAACAAGTTTTCATTAAACTTTGGAGTCCTAGTGGATGATCACTTGTATATGAGCCAGCAGTGTGCAGCAGTAGCTAAAAAGGCTAATACAATCATGAGTTGTATAAACAGAGACATAGAATCAAGATCATGTGAAGTAATAGTACCACTTTATAAAACCTAGTAATATTGCAACCAATTTTGGTCACCATATTACAAAAAAGATGTTAAGACTTTGGAAAAAAGTTCAGAGAAGAGCAACTAAGATGATCAAAGATCAGGAAACTAAAACATATGAAGAACGGCTGCAAGATTTGGGTTTGGCTAGTCTAAAGAAAATAAGAATTAGGAGTGGCATGATAGCAGTATTCCAATATTTGAGGGGCTGCCACAAAGAAGAGTGGGCACGATGCAAACTGGTAGTAAAGGTAAGTAGAACCCACCCCTCACTGACATGTTATGAGTATAATGAGTATAACAGGTTGTAATTGGCAGTGACAGAGGGTTGCAATAATGAAGAGAATATTTTGCTCATTGACAAAGAGTAGAATATACTTGGAATTTGTAATTATTTTTGTGGTAATTAATTATGAGGCCTGCCTGTTCAATTGAATCACATTTGGGTGTTTGTGTGTGTTGGGAGAACCAAAAACTCCAATAAATAAATAATTGATGTACCACTGAAGATGTAATTTTAACTTATTATGTTTTATCATATGTAACTGAGTAGATCTGCAAGATTATTCTCAGTTCTGACATAATGAATAGTCTGTAGAATGAATTTCATTCTGTGAATTAATTCAAAATTATCAGTTTTGATGATACAGAGAGAGAATGCATATAAAAATATATCACAAATTGGATGCAAAATTTTAAAGAAATAGTCCCAATACAACAATAGGAAAAATTATGAAATAAATCTATAAAGTTTAGCCCAAAGTATAATGTAAGAAAAAACTGATATAAATGTTTTTCAGGTCATATATAACTCTATCAATAATTGTCAAGATCAGCAATTCATATACTAATAAATGTTGGAGACAGAAAACAGAAGGAATATCCTACCATATGGGGTAGATGTACAACTCCCCAAAATATTGGAAAAATATATACAACCCTATTTTGAGAATCTTTCAAATCAAGTTTGAAATAAAACCACAATTATTTTTACTATGTATTATTTTAGAACATATCAATAAAAATATCATAATTTATTAAGATATAAGCTCATGGCTGTGAGGACAAATTTTGAATCACATTGGAAAAAAGTGCCAAGATCTGACTGAGAACATCAACACGATGAATATGATGAACTCCTATTAAAATCCAAAAATTATTTTTAAATTATTATTTATTGTTTTATCATAGAAAATAAAATACAAATAAAATACAAAACAGTAAAACAAACAAACAAAATGAAAAAAAAAGGCATATATTCAACCCTAACAACAACAACAAAGAAAATAATAGTGTATGAAAAAAAGGAAAAAATGGTCAATTAAATTTAATATTTAACATGTCGGATCCACCCTGGCAGGATGCTGAAAGAAAAGAAAAAGCAGTTAATTCTCCTCTCCTTTTATATATAAAAGAAGAAAGAAGAAAAAACAGTCAACAGGTTGAAATAAACATTACTTGGAATCCCTTTTAGCCATCTGTTATTATATTTAGCATGTAGAAAGTCCACAAGTGGATTCTAGTCTCTTATAAAGCTGTCTAGTTCATTATCTCTAATCAAAGCAGTTAATTTTACCATCTCTGCTAATTCAGCTAATTTCAAAATCCATTGTTCAACGGTTGGCATCTCTTTTTCTTTCCAGTGTTTGGGAAGTACAATCCTTGAAGCCATCTCCATGTGCAAGGAATAGCACTATAAATTATTTTTCTATTGAAAAGAAAACTTTCTATTCTAAAGAAATCTTCAGGTTTCTTTAATATTTGTATCTTAATTTTTTTTTTGCATCATCAGTTATGTTTTTATAGTATGTTTTCATGATATAAGATAAAATGAACATGGATTTTGACTACATTTCCAGCACTTATTAGAAATCCCTTTGTACATTTTTGTTAGATTTTGTTAGATTGGGATCAAGTACCAATGATACATCATTTTATAAAAAAAAAAAAAATTCAAACTATAATTTAATGTAAATTTAGTCCATTCATCCATATATTTTTCCATTTATCTAGCGTTATATTCTACCAAAATTTTCTTGCACATTTTACCATACACTCTGAAGTATTCATCTTCTAGATTCATCTTGAGTAACATTTTATATACTTTAGAAATCAAGTGGTCATGTCCAGAACATAAATTAACATCCAATTTAGTTCCTGTGAAAACATAACTTTTTAAAAGCAAATTTAATAAAAAAATTATAATAATTAATCACAAGCAAATCCTTCACTTATTAGTTGTTCTCTTGTCTTTATCTTAAAACCGTCTTTTTCAAACATCAGTAAGTCTCAATCTGTCACCCATTTACATTCCAAAATCATCTCTGTTCTATGTAGTGCTTCATGAGGTGATAGCCAAAGTGGCACTTTATCAGCTAATCTTCATTTATACATCCACCATACACATGCAATCGATTGCCCAATAGCAGGAATCTTAAAACCAGGGTTAATTAAACCACTTAAAACCACTGATAGTGGTTCAAAATCTTTGAAGTCTAACACCCTTGAATTTTTTAAAAGTTATCCAATCTTTTAACCATGCCAGACAACAAGCATCATAATATAATCTAAAATCTGGCAAACTCTGTATAGTCTGAAATAAAAATAGCAATCTAGGTAGTACATTCATTTTAATTACTGAAATTCTTCCCACTAATGACAAATCCTATTTTTGCCATCTATTTAAATACAATTATATCTCATTCCATATTTTACCATAATTGTTTTTGTAAAGCTTAGAATTTCCCTCAATATGAGTCACCACGAAGAATTGTACTTTTTCACAACTTTAAAACCAGTTTTAAATTCCAATTTCTTCTGATGTTTATGTTCTTAGTCAGGATGGTCGTCTTTGATTTATTTATTCTTAAACCTGCCTTTCCTCCAAACATTTTAATCTTCCTCATAATTGTTTAATGTTCTCTAGCAGGTCTTCCACAATCAATATCAAATCATCGGTAAATGCACATAATTTTGTAATTATGCATTTTATCAGCTGATAAAGGAATTAAAGAAACTCAAGGGAAATGCCCCAAACTTTTTTTTAGCTGACTGATACTTTAGGTTTGATTGATGTTTGGAAGTGTAAAAATGGACTAACTCTTAAAAGACTTTACCTTCTTTGCAGAGAGATACAAATTGTTTTCTATAATTGATATAATTTGGATTACAAAAAATCTGCTTCACAAAGCAACTGAAACTATTATTCTTTCAAAAAAAAAAGTGTCTTTATCCAGTATTTTTACACCACTTTACCTTAACTTTGGTCCCCCGTCTTTTAAATGGAGATTAAATGAGACCAAGGAATGTAAACAGGTACTTCAAGACTATTTTAATAGTTTTAATAATAATTTAGGTAAGGGAACCAATTTGACAATAGTTTGGGATGTCTGTAACGCTGTGATATGAGGACATTTTATACAATACAAAACAATACAGCAATTAAGAGGAAGAGATTTAAAAAATCCAAATTGTGTTACAAGAAATTAAACTGAAGATAAGGAACTCCAGAATTCATCAGAAGATTCTAACATACAATCAACTAAAATTATTGCAACAAATTTCTTTGTTGACTTTTTCAGATATTGAAAAGAAATTTAAATGTATGAAACAACACTTTTTGGAACATGCAAATAAACCAGGGAGCGGGTTGGCACACAAACTAAGAAAACAGACAGAAAGGAAGATGATAATCAAGTTTCAAGACAAGAATAAGATCAACTATTTATTCCGATAAAGGATTTAATGAATTCTATTTTACAAGGGAATCCTATACCAGATTCTTGGAAGGATACATACATTTCTTTAATACCCAAAGATGGACTGGATTTAACCTGTGAAGAACTACAGGCCAATTTCTCTCCTTAATAATGACTACAAACTCTTTACATCTATTTTAGCTGAAATACTTTAAAAAAATTTACAGGATTATATACATGAAGACTAGTATGGTTTCTTATCTAAAAGACAACTAAAAGATAGTGTAAGAGTAATTTTGAATACAACTGAATATTTACAACAAACAGGTTGCATTAATCTTTCTGGATGCAGAAAAAGCTTTTGACAATTTGAACTGGGCCTTTATGTTTAAAGTAGTGGAAAAGATGGATTTTGGACTGGGCTTTATACAGGGCTTGAAGTCTATCTATACACTCCAGAAAGCTCCATGGTGAATGGAGACTTTACAAAACCATGTGAAATCCAGAAGGGAACAAGGGGGGTGGGGGTTCCTTTATCTTTTTTATTATTTATTCTAGTGTTGGAACTGTTAAATAGACATCTTAGACAGGATAGCAGAGCAAAAGTACTAAAATCAGAAATCTCTATCCAAACAAAGCACAACAAGGAACATGAAGAGGAAGGACAGGGGGATGTCTAACAAGGAGCAAAAAGGCAATCCTCTACTGGCCACCACCCCAGTGTGTCATCTTCCAGTCGTCATTTCCAATCGAGGGTTGCTATACTGTCCATCAGGCAAGGGACTAAGGGCCTTGGGCCTGAGCCATAGAGACTTAATAGACCTCTGTTTGCTAGCTATAAGTGGCCCGCTCAAGTGCTACAACCTGTACATGCACAGGACTAAAAACTGATTTATTGCCCAGATTGTTCTGTTCTGTTTGAACTTTTTGACGGGATTGTCTATTAGCAGAAATACAAATTCCACTGGTTGCTGGGCATGAAGAAATTCTGCAGATTTCTTAGTTTTTCTCCCTAGACCTCCAATTTAACACTCTGCCAGTTGTCTAATTATTCCTATTCATGTTGAGCTGTATGTATGGATTTCTCTCCAGCCACACATACCTTTCTTTTTTTAGTATAATTAATGAAGCTCATCAAAGCCTGGAAAACAAGCTGGAGCATCAACTACACTCTGCCATATAACATGAATGTTATGAGCTACTAATCTCCTTGCAGGATGTTCATATAGCCAACATATTTACACAGAGATTCAAGTGCCACATTGCAACAGTTGCATTAGAAATAAATAGGAAAAGGTGTTTATATAATTTTCTGTGGTCTGATTAATCTCTGAATATCTATTAATAGTCTTATACAAGAGTTCCTATGTGGTACTCTGAGAAAAATATTTCATTACCCATAAGGTACCCTTTATAACAAATAAAGTTATAACTAAAAGCCAGCACGAATTTGCTAAAAACAGATCATGCCAAATCAATCTTATTTCATTCTTTCACAAAGTGCCTAAATTAATAGACCAGCAAAATGTTATGGACATAGTATAGTGAGACCTCTGCAATTCGACAAAGTAGACCAGAACCTTGGTAAGCTACAAAAATGTAGGATAGACAGCATCACCACCAGATGGATTTGTAACTAGCTGAAAAACCAAAGTCAACTATAATCCTTAATGGTACTATATCTATATGCACGGAAATAAGCAGTAGGGTACCACATGGTTCTGTCTTAGGCTCAGTACTCTTCAATATCTTCATAAATGACTTAGATGAGGGAACAGAAGGGGGGATTCATCAAATTTGCAATGGCACTAAGCTGACAGGAATAGCTAACACCCCAGAAAACAAGCTTGGGATCCAAAAAGATCTTCACAGACTTGAATAATGGATTCTATCCAACAAAGTGAAATTTAATGCGGAGAAAAGCAAAGCTTTACACTTAGGCAGTAAAAACCAAGGATAGAAGTATAGATTAGGCAAAACCTAGCTCAAAAACAGTAACTGTGAGAGGGGCCTTGGAGCCCTAGTAATGATCACTTAAACATGAGCCAACAGTGTTGGGCAGCAGCCAAAAAAGCTAATACAATCCTTGGTTGTATAAATAGAATAGAATAGAATAGAATAGAATAGAATAGAATAGAATAGAATAGAATAGAATAGAATAGAATAGAATAGAATAGACATAAACAGAGGCATAGAATCAAAATCACACGAAGTATCCTTCATAAAGTCTTTGTAAAGCCACACTTGGAATACTGCATCCAGTTTTGGTCAACACATTACAAAAAAAGAGACTTTGGAAAAAGCGCAGAGAAGAGCAACTAAAATTATTAAAGGCCTGGAGTCTAAAACATATGTAGAACTGTTGCAGAATTTGATTTTGGCTAGTCCAGAGAAAAGAAGGACTAGGGGTGACATGATAGCAGTATTGCAGTATTTGAGAGGCTGACACAAAGAGGATGGAGTCAACATTTTCCAAAGCGTCAGAGGGCAGGACAAGAAACAATGGATGGAAACTAATCAAGGAGAAGCAACCTGGAATTAAGGAGAAACTTCCTAACAGTGTGAACAAATTAACCAGTGGCACAGCTTCCCCTCAAAAATTGGGGGTGTTTCATTACTAGAAGTTTTTAAGAAGAAACTGGACAGTCACTTGTCTAAAATGGTATAGGTCTCCTGCTTGAGCAGGAGACTAGAAGATCTCCAAGTTCCTTTCCAGTTCTATTCTGATTGATTGGCATCTTTATTCAATCTTTAGACTACTCAATTTCTCAAGGGAAGTGTGTTGTTTCCCAGGTGCAATGATTAAAGATGTGACAGAGAGGCTTGCTAAAATAATCAAGCCCATTAATTATCTGTTTTTCCTCTTTCATGTTGGCATGAATACTACAACTAACAGCCTGAAATCAATTTCAAACGTCTATGAATAACAGTCAGATTGTTCTTCTCATCTATTCTCCAGATAATAGGTACTGAGAGAACAAAAGATTTTAAAAATAAACTGCTGGCTCAAAGCATGGTGCTGTCCTTAGAACTTTCGCTTTCTGGATCATGGATTACACTATGCACATGAAGGGTTACTAGCACCTCATGAAGACTGGCAAGATTGTGTTTGGGGAAAAACTCACTTAGCTTATCTGAAAGGATTTAAGCTAAAACGAGAGGAGGAAAGATACCAGTTTATAGGACTAATCACAAAGCGTAAATCTCAGCACAACACATCATAATGAGAAAGGGAGTGATGAAGAAGGAGCAATTATAAATCAGGAGATAAGGGAAGCAAAACTAGAATCAATCATAATTGCCTGTACAATAATGCTCATAGAATGGGGGAAGAAAGAGGGAGAGCTTGAAATCCTAATACCTGAGGGAAAGTGTGATATTCTAGCTATTTTGAAACTTGGTGGGATGGGACACAAACAGAAAGATATAAAACATTTTTCTTGTTCGATACAATCAAGTCCTATTGCGTGGCAAGTCCTTCTTTTGGCAAGAATTTTCAGTTTCTACCCTGATACCTCAACCACTAAACAGTCACTAAATTGTTTAGGTCAGTTTTACAGATTTATAAACTGGTGATTCGGTTAACTTGCTTTAGATATACAGTACCTACATTCTTAACTTTTATTGCTGCCTTATACAACATTGCTGTGTTTTATTCCTGTTATCCTTAAATTGATTTTATTTAATTTCTATAGCCACCCATCTCAATCAATGACTCTTGGCATTTTAGAATACAAAAATTGTTACCCTAGGTTCTTTTCCTGTTTATTCCCTAGATTATTTATACCTTTTAGGTATTTTTAATTTAATCACTTTTTTTACTAATCCTATAATTTTTGTATAGCTTTAACAATATTTTTATGTCCTGCTTTGTTGAAAAGCATGATATTTGGCCTCCTTGTAGTTTTAATGGGTCTCTGACCACGTAATAAACTTGTTATGGTTATAAATTGCTTATGACTTTAATGGAATAACGAAAAACAGGAGAAGAGAGCTATTATAGAGCACTTTACAAACTTTCCTTAATGTAATGTTCCCTTTTCCGGGCAAGAACGCCCACACTGCAATTAAGTATTTCATTTAGGCCTTCTCCTCTGACGTCGAACTCGATGCTCGTTCTGTACTTTTTTTCTGCTATAAGCAAGAAAAGGAGAAGGTGGGAGGAATGCGGTCGGAGCCTCGTGACGGAATTGCCCAATCATGAAATGACCTTGCTCTCTAGCTAAATTATTTTGTATTAGTCAGTGTCTGGCAAGAAAGAAAGGTTGCTATCCTGTCTGTCGCGCAGGAGGGAGGTTCTGAAAAAGTGGGAGGGTTTTGGATGCGGCGCCCGAGGGTTGTGTTTGTTTCTACGAGCTGCTTGCGAGGGGAGGAGAAGATTGTGGTATTTGGACGGGACAATGGCGGCGCTAGCAGTCTCTTTTCGGAGGTTGTTACAGGCCTTCCTTGCAAGTTTTTGCTGTTCAGTTGCTTTGACGATGACAACTGCAACTGGATTGCTTCTGTTCCTTCTTCCTGAAGCAGCAACGGGTGAGTCGCGTATGATACTTAAAAATGAGCCAGGTTGGGAGCAACTGGGCCGGTCCAATCTGTTCCCTTTAAGGAATATGGCGCTTCTTCAGCCGCCCAGGACTAAGAGCGTCGGGGAACAGAGTGTGATGAGGTGGTCGATGGAGGGAGAGTGAGCGTTTCATCGACAAGGAACCGCTACGGCGGCAGACTGGACAATAGCTGCTGAAAAGCAATTTAACGGCTTTCTTTAAGCATAATTGTAGCGGATGGAGTTATACAGTCTTTTCGTTCTATCATTCCATTCTCTGCCCGAAGCAGGCGAGCAAACAAAAGGTCATCGACAAGAGCTCGCCCTTTCCGTTTTCTTAAAAAATGAATCCCATAAAATGAAAATTTAGAATGCTCCTTTTCTAGAGCATGGACGAAATGCATCATATCAATGTTATGTGTTTGCGCAATTCAGCATGGAACATTGCTGTTACATTCGTAGAAACTCTACCATCTGGAATAAATCTTGTGCAGGCAAGGAGAGCCCCGAATTCCTCTTTGTATCTTCTCCTCCGTCTTGCAGGATAGGGCAGATGCTATTTGTTTATTAATATAGACGTACTTCCTATCTAAGAACCGACTGTGGGAATTACAGAGTCTGAGTTTGATTTCTTTATCAACTCACTGTCAAAGTTGTTAGATATCTGGCATCAAACGTTGCCTTCAGCTTCTTGCAATGTTTAATACATTTCCTCAAAGTATTACAAACATTAGTGGTGCCTGTAATCTGTATCGCATTTTAATTGTTTATTGAGTTCATACACCACCCACCTCACTGATAAGAATGATTTCAATATTTATATTAATTCCCCCAAAGTTTTGATATTTGGCAATTTAACAATTAACCAGTTGTTCATACATTGTTGTTAATGCAGAAAGCTTGCAAGATAACACTTAGTATGTTATTAGGCAATGGTAAATTTATATTTTAGTTTAGTTTAGTTTTTAGATAGAAGAGAAGAAGAGAAGAGTTGGAAGGGACCTTGGAGGTCTTCTAGTCCAACTCCCTGCTTAGGCAGGAAACCCTACACCACTTCAGACAAATGGTTATCCAACATCATCTTAAAATCTTCCAGTGTTGAAGCATTCACAACTTCTGGAGGCAAGTTGTTCCACTGATTAATTGTTCTAACTGTCAGGAAATTTCTTCTTAGTTCTAAGTTGCTTCTCTCCTTGATTAATTTCCACCCATTGCTTCTTGTCCTACCCTCAGGTGCTTTGGAGAATAGTTAGACTCCCTCTTCTTTGTAGCAACCCCTGAGATATTGGAACACTGCTATCATGTCCCCCCTAGCCCTTCTTTTCAGTAAACTAGACGTACCTAGTTCATGCAACCGTTCTTCATATGTTTTAGCTTTCAGTCCCCTAATCACTTTGTTGCTCTTCTCTATACTCTATACTGTATATTCTCTATACATTGTGATGACCAAAACTGAATGCAGTGTCCAAAGTGTGGCCTTACCAAAGCATTATAAAGTGTATTAACACTTCATGTGATCTTGATTCTATCCCTCTATTTATGCAGCCTAGAACTGTGTTGGCTTTTTTGGCAGCTGCTGCACACTGCTGGCTCATATTTAAATGGTTGTCCACTAGGACTCCAAGATCCCTCTCACAGTTACTACTATGTACTACAGATATACTGTATCTGTGCATTTTGTTTTTCTTCCCTAAATGTAGAATCTTACTTTTTTCATCATTGAATTTCATTTTGTTAGATAGCGGCCAATGTTCAAATCTGTCAAGATCCTTTTGTATCTTAAGCCTATCTTCTGGAGTGTTGGCTATTTCTGCCAGCTTGGTGTCATCTGCAAATTTGATGAGTTCCTCATATATCCCTCATATAAATGAATGTTGTTTTAACCGTTCAGTCGGGTCTGACTGCACTCAAGTGCTCTCCATGCTATCTTGTCAAACAGATAGTTTGGTTTCTTTCAATTGTTGGATGGTCAACTTTGAATCAGATTTAATGCTATCAAGTCATCACTTTGTTTGTTTGCCTCTTCCACTTGTTCCACTAACCATTCCTAGCATCATTGCCTTCTCCAATGAATTTGCAGGCATGACATGGCCAAAGTAAATGATGTAGTCTTACGATTTTCACTTCTAGTGATTATTTGGGCTTTCTATGATATGCATGATAGTTTATGATCAGCACCACAGTTCAAAGGTGTCACTTCTTTTTTGATCAGCCCTTTATTAGTGTCCACTTCTCATACCATACATCATTATAGGGAAGACTATTGCTGTAATTAGCCTGATTTTTTGTATTTATATCAATATCTCTGTTTTTCCAGATTTTATTCATGTTAACCATTGTAGTGCGACCTAAGATTATCCTGCATTTGATTTCAGGAATAGAACTGCCATTGTGAACAATTTTGGATCCAACAAAGATAAATTCTCGAATTAATTCAATTTCCTCCTTGTTGATTTTAAACATCTGATGTCCATCTGCAACTGTTATCATTATCCTGATATTAAGACTAATTATTCTGCATTCTAATTATATGTAATTTTCTTAAAGAATACTAAGCATCATTACTAAAGATAGTTCTTTATCAAACTTTTTATACATTATTTGAAGGCGGATGAGTACTTGTCTAAGTATTGGATTTGCTGACATTGCTCTTCGCTTTTTCTCTCTTTTATGATAGCACTTAGACTTATATACGACTTTACAATGCTTTATAGCCCTCTCTAAGTGGTTTACAGAGTCAGCATATTGCCCCCAACAATTTGGGTCCTCATTTTATCCACCTAGGAAGGATAGAAGGATGGTTCAACCTTGAGCCTGGTGAGATTTGAACTGCCAAATTGCAGGCAGCTGGCAGTACTACACTCTAACCACTGCACCACCGTGGCTCATGATAACTTCACAAACCTAATATAAAATCACTGTTCCTATACATATATATAATACATCCTCAAATCAATTTTAGTGGTCTATAGTATGAAAACTAACTTTTACAATTAAGATTATAAATCTACTTGGATATCCCCAATTTGATAAGGAAAAAATAAAAATTGTAATTCATTTCTTCAAAATGTTATCACTTATAAAAAATTAAATTTGAAACATAGTTTTGAGATCTGTATGATCATAATGTCATAAATATCTGCCTGATATCAGTTTATAATCATCTCTTAAACTTTTATTGCAATAGTAACAAAATTTTAGGCTTTAAGAATGGATATAATATTGTCAAGAAAAATGTTCCTTGATTTTAATTGATACAGAAAAGAAAAGTTAAAAGAAAAAGGGGAGAGAGCAGGGAAAAAGCAAAATTGGGAATGAAAAAAAAAATAACTTTCACTTTCTTTGATACAGATAAAAGTATAAAATACAATGAATCTTTGAAGTATCATGAATTTTAGCATATAGTAATTCTATAATTATTAAATCCCAATATTAAAGTTTTGATTTTTTTTCAGTTTTAAGCAAACAAATCAAAAAGTGGTTTTTATGTAGAAACTAAGTTAGATAAAGTCTTTTAATCAATGGAGTCAATTTTGCCATCTCCACCAGCTCCATTAATTTTATCATCCATTCTTCCGTTGTACACATTGTGAGTCCTTTCATCACTGCATATAAAGAAGCCTTCCTGCTGTACATAAGAAAATTCCATGTTTTTTTTTTTTTTCGAATTATCGCACAAGCCTAAAAGAAAACCCCTGGTTTGGAGAATTGTTTGAATTAAAATAAATATTTTAAAGGGAAAATAATGCTATTTTAGTGAAAATTACAATTGTTGGGAGAAACAATAAAAAAGATACCTTAAAATTTTCAGAAAATATTAAAAAGGGAACACTGGTGAGGAATTAAATTTTATTACCTGGGGTTTAATCTTAATTTGTGTCCAACATAAACTACGGAACAAGCAATAAAAAGAATAATTACAACTGGAACTTAAGCTAAAGGAACAGGTGTTGATTGTAAAGATAAAGGCTTGTAAAGGATAATAACATACTGTAACATTTTTGAACAATGAATTTTCTGAGTTTCTTTAGATAAATCTTTGAGCTTTTGATGATTATGATAGATCTCTTCAAACTGAAAACAAATATAATTTCAGAATGACTATATCATCGCAGTCAAATGGTTATCCAGCCTACTCTTGAAAACCTCCAGTATCTCCTGTAACTGGAAGACAAGCTATTCCATTGATTAATAGTTCTCGCTATCAGTAATTTTTCTCCTTAATTCTAGATTGAATATCTCTTTAACAAGCTTCCACTCATTGCTTCTTGTCTTGTCCTTTGGTGCTTTGGAGAATAAGCTGATCCTGTTTTCTCTATGATAGCCTTTTAAATACTGGAAGACAGGTATCATGCCACCCTAATTCTTCTCTTTGATAGGCTAGACATAACTAGTTCTCTCAACTATACTATACTAAAAAAATTCTGTGATGTGGACTTAGAGACATTAATTATCAATTGCAAACCATTCTATTCTCCATGACAGTTCTAATTTCCCCTTATTGCTGTGTGTGTTTCCCCACAAGCTTGTGTAAACAATGCATTATGAACTCTTGCTGAACAGATGTGGGCTGAAGTTAAACACCCAGATTCACTTCCCATTATTTTAGGAGATTCTAACAAAGCCAATTTAAGGAAAGAGCTACCAAAATATTTTCAGCATGTCAATTGTCTCATAAGAGGCAAGAATACTTTAGACCATTGCTATTATCGGTCTTTACCACGAGCAGCTGTGGGATACTCTGATCATTGCATGTTTCACCTTGTACCTGCTTAAGACAAAGATTTAAAACCATGAAACCGACAATTAAATCAGTGAGGACTTGGACTGAGGAGGCAAAGCTATAGCAACAGGCTTGCCTTGACTGCATTGATTGGAATATTTTTGAAGATACCACTACAGACTTGGATGAACTTATAGATACTGTAACATCATATGTTAGTTTTTGTGAAGACTGATGTGCGCCAACCAGAAACCTGCAAATATACAGTAACAATAAGGTTCACAGCTAAACTTAAGTAGCTACATCGTACCTACAGAAAAAGCAGTAGAATGCTATACAATCAGGCCAGAAATATATTAACAAGGGAGGTCAGAACAGCAAAAAGAAGCTACTCTGAAAAGCTAAGGAATCCGTTTTCAACAAATGAACAAGCAAAAGTGGAAAACCCTTAAAAATATCACTGGTTACAACAAACCTCCTTCCCATGCTGAAGGAAATCAACAACTGGCAGATGACCTGAATGTGTTTTACTGTAGGTTTGAGACAGTAGTTAAATCCACTTACCTTCGCTACCGGTTCGGGAACGGGAGTGCACAGGAGCATGCATAGAGGGTAAAAAACGGGTTTAATGACATCCCGGCAGGTGGGCGGAGCCTCTCGCTGCCAGCACTACTGGTTCGTACGAGCCAGATAGATTCAGCTGGATTTCACCACTGGTTTGAGAGAAAACTACTGCCACCCATCTCTGGCATGCAAGGATGTGTTTTGTCATCCTTATAGCATTCCAAAAAGAATATTTCTTCTCACAATATTGGAAATTGCAGCTTTGCTCTCAGCAGAAATTGCACTGTGGAAATGTTTCCAAACTCTAGATGTTGGCCTTACCATTTTACTGAGAAGAGGAAAAGAAAAACCAATTTACTGACCAGACTATAGATGTAACATTATGCTATGTTGATGGAGAACATTAATAGGAATCATTTAAGGATTACAAAAGAGAAACTAATTTGTTAGACAAATCTACCCTCTTACCTGTCAGTTAAGGCCTGAATGGAGGACAGAAACTATCATCATAAGGATGTCAAACTGAACTGAAAAAAACTGAACTTTGATGTTATACATGTTGATGGCAGCAAGACTACTCTACACAAAGAAATGGAAGGTCACCTCGATCCCCACAATGGACAAATGGCTGCAAAAATTGATGGACTTAGCAGAGATGGCTAAATTAACTGCTTTGATCAAAGAAAAAAAAATACAAATACTTTTATTTCTACTTGGAAACCACATCTAGATTTTGTGCTTGAGGTAGAAAAAGTGAAAATTTGATTTTAGGTTTCACCATTTATTTGTTATTATACAAATGGCTAGTTTAAACTCTTCTGTAAAAGTAAAAAGTTGAGGTTTGATTATTGCACTGAAGGGAGTTGGAAGTCAATGCCTTTTCTTTCTTTTTCCCTATTTCTTTCTCCCACTTTTCCCTTTTCCCTTCCCTATTTTTCCTATTATTTACTTTTGTATTTTCTTTGTATTCTACATTGTAAACTAATAAAATGGTTATAAAAACATAATGTTACCAGGTTCTGCATAGCAGCACTTAAAATCTGCTAAAAAATTATCTCTACCATAAACCAGTTTCAAACCTATTGAGGTTTGTCATTCTAGAGCAGGGGTGTCAAACTCAAGGCCTGCGGGCCAGATTCGGCCCATGGGGTGCTTAAATCTGGCCTGTGGGGCCAGCCTGCAAATATCAAAGTGCCTTGGCCCGGCCAAAACGGGCAGCGTGCGGCCCCTGTGTGGCCTGTTTTTGGTCTCCCAAGCCTCCTGTAGCACTCTGTTGGCCAAAAACGGGCCATGCATTGCAAGGTCTCTGCAGGGCCCTTTTTTGGCCAGCAGAGTGGTGCTGGAGGCCATGGAGGGTCAAAACGAAGTGCCCCCCCTTTTGGCCAGTAAAATGCTGTAGGAGGCCATTCAGGCTGAAAACGGGGCCCCATTTTGGCCAGCAGGATGCTGCAGGAGGTGTCTGTCCTGTCTGCCCCCCCAATCCCCTCCACCGGCCCACAGAGGAGAGCTACAATGCTGATCCGGCCCTTGAAGAAATCCAGTATGACATCCCTGTTCTAGAGTATTTTGTAATATAATAGTAGTTTGCCATGCTCCCTACACTCATCTACTGCTTCTAACCCTTTTTTTAGATGCTTATTTTTTATATTGTTTAGCTTTTTATGTATAATTTTTTGTTTTGATGTACTTTTTATGCTTTTCAAACTTTTGTGCCCTATTTTTCCTATGCTGACTGTAATGAAGATTTGATTTGATTTTGTTCCCTCAAATTCAAATTATGCATGTGCTATTAGAAAATTAGCTTTTTGAGAATTACACTTCAGCAGAAGTTTGTAAAGCCATTAAAAAAGACAAAAATAAGGAAAATGCCTGGACAAGATGGTTTATTGATTCTCACACACACACATACATACACACGCACAAAGAGACACATGAATATGTACACATATAGGTATAGGGATCTATTTCTCAATCTATAGATTTCAATTTACCATTCTTTGAATGTTAATAGTAATGTAGTTAATACTAAAGAAAAACGTGTGGAACGGGTGAAATGCTTCTGGTTTGCTCTGGTTTGGGCGAACTGCTAGTGATAAAAACTATCTGTTCGAATGAACCGGTAGTAAAAAAAAAGCTACTGGTTTAGGTGAACTGGTAGTTGGCTACCGGTTTGGTTGAACTGGCAGTTTAAAAAGGAAACAGGATTTCCGACGATCAGCTGTGCAGCAGGGTTTAGCTTTGCTAGAAAGCAGGAAATCCTGCTTTCTAGCAAAGCTAAATTGCGCACCACAGTTGATCCCCCCTTCGCTGTTCTACTTACCTTCCCAAGCTTCCTTTTGGCATACACTGTGCATATGCGTGCACATAGCGCGCACCAAAAGGAGGCTTGGAAAAGTAAGTAGAACAGGAGGGGGGGGATCAGCTGTGCAGTGCTAGAAAGCAGGAAATCCTGCTTTCTAGCAAAGCTTGATCCCACACCCTCCTGCTTCTACTTATCTTCCCAAGCCTCCTTTTTCTACGTATGTGCACGTAGCGTGCATTTAGTGCACAGTGCACATGCACAGCCAGAAAACTGGTAGCAAACCGGTTTGGGTTTCACCATTGGTTTGGAATATTGTTTTTTTCCTATTAAATTATTTTTTTCCCCTATTAAATGACCAGAACTGTGATAGAAGGAGTTTTCATGTGAAAACACGTTGAGCCATTTTGTCTCTGAGTCTAGAGACTTTCAATAGAATATAGCTATTTACGAAATAGATTTGAGTTTAATGCCTTTTTGGAGTTTAATACCGTTATTTAATTTGATACTATTTAACTATTTAAAATATCACTAATATTAAACATTTTTCTTTTAAACAGCCTTGCAATGTTTTTGTCTTCATTGTACAAAAGAGAACTTTACATGTACAACAGATGGGCTCTGTCTTACTTCAGTGACACGGAATAGAAACAAAATTCAACGCAATAGTATGTGTCTTGCAGAAGTTGATCTTTTTCCCAGAGACAGGCCATTTGTTTGTGCTATTTCAACAAGTGAAGGAGGAATTACAGTGCCTCATTGCTGTGATAGAGACTTCTGCAATAAAATAGATCTCCCAATTCCAACACCAGGTAATCTTTTGTTTTACTAGCAGAAAATGGATAGCTGAGAGAATTTGCTATAATCAAACATATCTATAAAGCCCAATTTTATTGTCTTTCATTTTACATAGTACCAAGTTCTCAATATACTATTTAACTAATGAGTTCCTTGTTTTATCTTTTGTGCTCCCTTTTTACATTCTTAGGTCCTGTAACAGGGAAATTTTCTTCTACACTAGGACCGGTGGAATTAGCTGCTGCCATTGCTGGGCCAGTTTGTTTTCTTTGTATTTCACTTATGTTGATTCTTTATATCTGCCATAATCGTACATTCATACACCATCGAGTTCCAAGTGAAGAAGATCCTTCAATGGAGCGACCATTTATATCTGAGGGAACTACTTTAAAAGATTTAATTTATGATATGACCACTTCGGGATCAGGATCAGGTAATAAGCTCTCATATTCTAGTAAATGATTTTTAAAAAGTTATACTGTTAATAGTGCTATGGACACATAGAAACTTGCTATATTATGAGGAGAATTTTTTAAAATAAATATTTAAAAATTTAGCTGTAAGCTTTTTTTTTTTTGGTTGAGAGTTTCATTTGTTATGCCAATAAGAAATTTTTATTTTGTTCATAGAGACTTTTGCATCTTATATTGTCAAATGGAAAAGGAAATCCCTTTCTTGATTAACTTTCATATCAGAATAAAAAAATATTTCAAGCTTAAGTTTTATGGTACTTTCAAGTTTAATGCCCTGTTGTAGGTAAAGCCCTAACCTAAACATAGTTTATCCTTAAAATTTATAACACATGGGTAATCCTCACTTAACAACAATAATTGGGATTGCAATTCTGTTGCTAAGCAATTCTGTTGCTAAGCAATGTGGTTGTAAAGCACAAAGTTATGTGATCACACCACTTAGTTACCACAATACAGGCAGTCCCTGTTGCTCTCATTCAGCAGAAAGCATGGATCATTAACAAGGACCAACTTTCTGCTGATTTCCACCAATCAATATCATTTGAGAAGATGGCAGGAAGTCCTAGGTATCTCATAAGCAGGCCAGCAGAAAGGTAAATGGTTGCTTCCAGATGAGAGAGAGTATACATGTCTGTAGTAGGGTGTGCAAGCTTGTTTGATCTAAAGGTGGCTGCAGTTGGGTGAGGCAGGATGTAGATTGTTGCAGGGATGTGTGCGATTTTGGATCGGGGATTGCTACCAGATGGGAGAGACTTATTAGAACAACTTGCAAACTTCCTGGCAGCTTTCCCATTGACTTGGTTGTGGAAAGTGGCAAGGAAGGTGGCAAATAACTATCACATAACTCATAATGGCATTGCAACCAATGTGTGAACGAGTTGCCAAGCCCACAGATCACAGTCAATTATGGGGCTATACTACAGCCAGAACTTCAAGAACCAATTGTAAATAGTACTCATTCAGCACCACTACAACTTCAAACAGTTGCTGAACAAGTGGTTACTAAGCAAGGACTACTTATTAATATATTTATCTTTACATTGCAATTTTCTTTCTGGAACTCGGGGCAGTATACATAGAGCTCTTTCCTCTTGTTTTGCCCCATAACAATCCTTTTTGGGCTAGTGGAAATGATTAGCCCACAGTCATCTTTCAAGGTTTTCTATGGCTAAAGATAGATTAGGACCTTTAGCCCAACTTTTAACTACCATGTTGCATTGGTTGTCATGTATTTTGAATACTATAAAGAAACCAAGCAGGTGTCCTTGGAGAAACAAGGCATTGATAATAGTTGCAAAAACATGCTCAAAAGAGACAGTGAAAGCATACAAAAGAGCTAAGCTGACATAATTCACTACATGTGTTCCCTGGTTTATATGCACTCATTCAGCAACCATTCAATGTTACAGTGGCACTTACAGTGGACTTATAACTGGACCTAGAAAATCCAGTCATCATTACATTCCTACAATTATCATAGTGAGGATGTCTAGCTTGCAATTGCAAATGTTGCAGCTAACCAGTCACAAGATTGTCGTTTGCAGCTTCCCACAAGCAAAATCACTGGAGAAACTGTTAGAAAAGGTCACAAGTTTCTCCCACCATTTTGCCTTCCAAGGAGTTTGCTGTGGAATACAAGTTATTGTACTCTGTAGCACCTCCTGCTCACCCTGATTCTGTCATATAGCCTGCCAGCAGCAACACATTTCCTTACTTGTGGCCTCCGGTGGCCTTTCCATGGATTCCACCAGCCTGTCTGCATCCATAGCACTTTCCCATAGTCTCTGCTGGCCCACCTGTATCCATAGCATCCACCTGTCGCCCTCATTGAGCCAACCACAATCCTCTTCCTGCAGCTTCTCCGTACTCCTTCCCTGGGACTCTCATCTCTCCCTGCTTAATGATCTGTTTAGTCCTGGAATTGTGACAGCAATCATGACTGTCAGAATTGCTGTTAGTAAGTGATACCACATTTCACTCTACAAACACATGTGACAGCAATCGCAGTGCCAACAGCTGTTGAAATCTGAGAATCTATAGAATATAAGAGGAGAGGAGTAAAAAAAACCAGTTCAAGCTAATATCAATAAAATGTAGTTCTATCCAGACTTGTGGAATATATTTCCTTGCCTGGTCTATTTCAAAGGACAAACAGGTATGTACAAAGATTTGGTTAGATCCCAATTGGAAAATTATTTCAGCTTTAAACAGATTTTGTGACTCACTTAATTGATTTAGATTACACATTCAAATATTAGTGGAAATGTAGTAAGATTCTTTAGAGATAACAGCTTCTTAGATATGGGAGTGATTAAAAAATTGTGGAAGTATTTGTGTATTTATAGCAAATGCAATAGCATAATATTGGAGATTAATACAGTCAAAGAGCTGCCCAAAAGAATTTATTATTGTTACTGGAAATTAAACTATTATTTGAAGTTGCCTTTTTTTTAACAAAGCAGAATTGGTCTTTATTTATGACCAAAGGGAAAGTATAGCCAATTAGAATTAGTAATAGCTAGAGGCTTTAAAGTCTTTTGATAGGAGGAAAAGCCTTGTAGATCAAAACCTGGATTGATTAATTGGTCCTTTATCACTGATCAGAAAACTTTTTTTTAGGTTTGCCATTACTTGTTCAGAGAACAATTGCACGAACAATTGTACTACAAGAAAGTATTGGAAAAGGTCGCTTTGGAGAAGTCTGGCGAGGAAAATGGAGAGGAGAAGAAGTTGCAGTAAAAATATTCTCTTCAAGAGAAGAACGCTCATGGTTTCGTGAAGCTGAAATCTATCAAACAGTTATGCTCCGTCATGAGAATATTCTTGGATTTATAGCTGCAGACAATAAAGGTTGTCACAATCCAAAAATATTTTGCTTATCATATACAGTCACTTGTTATTATATACAGGTAGTCCTCAAATTACAACCACAATTGAGCCCAATATTTTGGTTGTTAAGCAAGTCAGTTGTTAAGTGAGCTGTGCCCCATTTTTGTGTTCTTTTTGCCATAGTTTTTATTTTATTTTATTTTTTGCTTTAATTTATATGCCGTCCTTCTCCGGAGACTCAGGGTGGCTTACAATGCGTTAAGCAATAGCCTTCATACTTTTGTATATTTATACAAAGTCATCTTATTGCCCCCACAATCTGGGTCCTCATTTCACCTACCTTTGAAAGGATGGAAGGCTGAGTCAACCTTGAGCCTGGTGAGATTTGAATTTGCAGTAATTGCAAGCAGTTGTTAAGCAAATCATTGCAGTTGTTAAATTGTATTTGTTAAGCGAATCTGGTTTCCTCATTGTCTTTTCATGTCAGAAGCCAGGTGGAAGGGTCCTAAATGGTGATCACATGATCTCAGGATGCTGCAATCATGATAAATACATGCCATTTGCCAAGCACCTGAATTTTGATAATGTGACCATGGGAATATTACATTGGTCATAAGTGAGAGTCGGACATAAGTCACTTTTTTGGTGCCATTATAACTGAACAGCCACTAAATAAATAATTATAAGTTGAGGATTTTTGTCAATGAGAAATATTAATGACATAATATCTAAACATACTCAAAAAATTGGGAAAGTTATAATTTTCATGAAAAACGAAATTGTAATGGCTCTGTGTTTATGTTCAAATCTGTTTTAAATGCTTATATTAAGTATCTCTTACTCTCCCAAATTGGGTGTTCTCCTTTTATGTCAAATTTAACAGTCAGAATTCCTCAACAAGCATGGCCATTGTAGAAAATTTTAAGAGTTGAAACCCATATCAATGACAATTGCCAAGCCTGGGAAATCTTTATCTGGAATAAATGTGTTCAGCAAAGTGATAGCATGAGGGGAAAAACCTTATCTTTGTGTCTAGTTGTTTTGGCAACTTGCAGTGTTGCAGTATTTGGCAACTTGTAGTTGCAGTGCCCTATAGCGAGGTCCCAAGGGAAGGAACTGAAAACCTGTTTATATCCAAGATGTGAAGAGTCTGTAGGTATTTTCTCAGCTCTCCTTCTGACCTGCACAATATTCTATGGAAGGCAGCTGGTTGCTATTGTTTCTTCTGCAGTCCTAGCTATCCATTGGAGTCTGTACCTATCCTGTTTGATTGCTGTACCAAACTAGACAATTATAGAAATATTAATATAGTATTTCTAATATAGAAATACTAATGGCAGAGTCAATAATTCCTCTGTAAAACTCTATCAACAGCTCTTGGAGCAGTCTGAACTTCTTGAATTGACACAGGAAGAACATTCTTTGTTGTGCCATTTTAATGATGATTCTAATGTTAGTGTCCATTTCAAATCCTGGAAAATTATAGAACTTCTAGAACCCCAAAACCTGAAGGATCTACTCTGATACTGTGCTGTCGAATATAGTAAGAGATGGTAGAATAGAAGGGCTCCTCCTAAAATCCACTCTCATCTCTACAGTTTTAAGCATGTTCAGCTCCAGATTGTTCCAGATGCACCACAGGGCCAGTTGTTCAACTTCCTGTCTATTGGCAGACTCATCACCAACTTTTATGAGACCAACGACTGTTTTATCATTTGCAAACTTAAATAATTTAACAGAGAGATCTCTAGATACAGAGTTGTTTTTCCAATATTTTGTTTATTTTGTTCCCTTAATTTTAATTGTTCCTTTTCTGTTTTGATTTGCAGATAATGGTACATGGACACAACTCTGGCTAGTGTCAGATTATCATGAGCATGGTTCTCTTTTTGATTATTTGAACAGGTACACTGTTACTGTAGAGGGAATGATAAAGCTAGCATTGTCAACTGCTAGTGGACTTGCACATCTTCACATGGAGATTGTTGGCACACAAGGTAACTTAATCCCAATGTTTGTTTCAGTTGTTAATGTACATCTTCTCTCAGTAGTATGCATTTTGAAATCATTTTAATCATTTCCATTGCAATTTAATTTGATTTAACATTTAATTTATGTGATTTATGTTTAGATTAAAAAAATAATTGTATCGACAATACTTTTGGAATATCTACTAATTAAAGTTTATAGTGGGAAACACCCCTCCTCACTATTTCCCTCTTATTATAGTTTTTCCTCCTGAACCCATAGGAGCACCAATTTAATGAATATTCCTTCTGAAAGTTCTTATTCTTTTTTCTAACTTTTAATCATCTATTCTAAAATAAGTTTTTCTATATACTTTTACCAGGTGAGCTACCATGTTGTACTGGAGACACATAGTAAAAATAGTGAGAGGCAAACCAGATTTTTAAAAAAATCAAATAAATCTAGTAAAAGAATAGTAAATCTACTGTAGTCTAGTATATTTATTTTAGCTAAAATTAAGATTTTCCAAACTAAGGTAATCTCTCAGATTCCTTATGGCTCCTAAATTTACTCTTTTTTTGAAAATTAACATTCTTAGAACCATTAATTTGAGACCTATGGATAATTCCAAAATGCCATCTTACATGTAGAAACATGTAAGACAACAAGCATGGTCTTGTTGTATGATAGAGCATGATTTCTTCTAATTACCTTTTGACTCATGTTAATTCTATTTCCTATAGGTTTGGCCCATTAGCATGTAGAGATCATTTTAAAAAAACCTAGATAAAATTCATATATAGGATTCTGAGATTCTATATAGAAAGTCTGTGCCTATTAGGTTTTTATAATGTTAGAACTGCCCTCAAAACAATGAATTTGGTATATAGATCTCCAATCAAATTTAAGAAAAGTGCCATACCCCAATATTGATCATATTTTTCTGAAAAGATTTGTGCCAGCCTCCTGTTTATCATCCATTACAATTCTGAAATTCTATAAGCACTCACTTTAGCCAAGCTGGATGCATTGCCTGCAGCAGTCCTTTGTATCTTCAGTTAGGTCTATGTGGTAAAACTACAGACAGTTTAAGAGAAACTCTTAAGCGAGATTCTATATTGCTGCTTTCTATACAATGATTCATTAATTCTATGTTGAAGAAACATCTGCATAGGGAGTGTTCTTTCCATTTAATGTTTCTTCTTTCTGAAAAAGGCTCAAAATATCTTCCCATTCATCCAATTTTGGATTACCATTGACCAATAAACTGCATCATTAATTAAGTTTTTATTTTTTTAATAATACTGTATTTAATTTCCTCTATTTTATTATATCTTCTCTTAATAATAATAAGTGTCTGGGTCTGATCAGGGTAGTGCAATTCTGTCCATATCTAAGGATGACAAACATTTGACTCTTGGGGCTCCATTGACTCTGCAAGGGTTCAGTTGAAGTCTGTTGTTCCTCCATCCAGAGCCCTACTACCTTCAGGCATCGCATTAGAGCAGCCACAGTATTACTCAGGTCACCATGTGTAGCAATATACTGTATTTTAAGAAATTATAGTTAATTCACATTATTTGTGAATTTTATGTTATGAAATTTGAATTAGATTCAAAAATAGTTGTTAATCTCAGGTGACCATCTATATTTTATCCCATCACTTTTAGACTTTTTATTAGAACCACTGGGTAATTTTGAGAATATGAATTTATTGCCTAAATAAGTTTCTTTTTTGTAGTGCTTAAATATGCAGAAGCTCTATCTTTTTTCAGATACTAACATTCTGATTAATTGTAATTCTTTTAAAACAGGAATTCCTAAATTCTTATAATCAACTTCCTTTCAATGTAGCCTTGCTTAAAAACCCAAACACCAAAATGAACAATGAAATAATAATGAAACTTTGGAGAACATAGTTTATTCTAACAATGTAATTAAAATATTCTTATATCTCCCCTGGACTCCATCTGCATCTCAAGGGAGGTACACCTTATAGTTTGGAAACCTTGTTTTAAAGCTTGTTTATCTTCATTTAATAATTCCTGATATATTGTTATAATTTTAACAAATCTGAATTTTAATATATAATAAGAAATTTATTTTAATTTAATTGCCATCGTCTTTATCACCTTTAATTGAGGATTTAGATAGATTTTTCTCTATTATGATCTGTCTCTAGCATGGACTTTTAGGTCTTCCAGTGGGGCAGCATAATGTTCTTCTATCTTACTTCTGATTACCGTATTTTTCGGAGTATAAAACACCTTTTTATCTCGCAAAAGGGGGTGAAAATTTAGGTGCGTCTTATATACCGAATGTAGGCCTGCCCACCCATTGGCTCCCACCCTTTGACCTGTGCCTCCAGCAGTTACCTCCTTGCAAGCAAACAGCAAGAAAAAACAGCTCCTTTCAGCTTCAGCATAGATTAATTAGCACAAGTTGATTAGATCGGCCTCCCGACTCTCAGCTGATTTGTCTCAGATGTTCTGCGCAGGGCTCTGCCGCTTGCTGGAGCAGATTTTTTTCCCTAGCTATGCTGAAAAACGAAACTGAAAGTAAAGCAGGCTCTTTGCTCCAACGTGGCAAAATGAGACAGAGATTTTGTTTTCCTCACCAAAAAAGGTAGGTGCAAACAATGGGAAATTTAGGGCAAAAGAGGAGAGTTTTTAAAACACACACAAAAAAAAGCAAAAATAAAAATGGGAAAGGAGAAAAAGAAAAAGAAATGAAAGAGAAAGATGTTATACATATTTAGAATTGAAATATAAATAGTAGTAAGAAATAAATGGGAAATCATGATTGTAAAAATGAAATAAATAATAATTGGAATATTTTTCTATATGGGCAAAAGTTTGGATTATTGGGAGAGTTTAAGATGTGAAAATGAGTAACATAAGGGGAAATCTCTATTTAACTAGGGAATTGTAATAATTGAGATACTATTATTTGTATATTGTGTTGAAAGCAGAAATAGTTAAGTTGTGGTTTGGAGGAATATATGGGGGAAATTATTTGGTTTATTATTATTGGTAAATATAATTAATTGATTTGTAAGAAATTGGATTGCATGGAAATAATTGGAATATTCATGTTCATATTGATTAATATACAAAAAAGATAGTTATATAACTAATTGATTTATATTAAAATGTTGAATTTGTATTAAACAATTGTAATATTACATAATTAACCAATGTGAGGATGGATATAAAAATAGATAGACAATGGGAAGGGGTATAATATAGAATAGAAGGGGAAAATTGAATTTGATTAAGATTAAAGATGAGAATGAAGGGTAATATTGGTTTTTTAAAAAAATAGACGAGGAATAAATATGGCAAAAAGGAAATATAGAAATTGTAAATTTAATTGAAATGACTAAACACTTTAAATTTGTGAACCAGCCAAATACTCTGTTCAAAGAAAATATATTGTATGTTTGTACGTGTGTTTGTCTAAAAAATAAAAAAACCTCTTTTTTAAAAAAAAAACAACCAAAAAAGGTAGGTGCATCTTATGCTCCGAAAAATACGGTATCCTCTTTTCTTTTCCTTCAGTCTTTCCCAGCATTAGAGTGTTATGTGGAGAATTTTGTTTTTATATAGTGTGTGTTCAGAGGAATAATTTGAGCTCCATCATCAGAAATAATAATTATTTGCTGAATGTTATCAAGAAAAGATTGGACAATTGTTTATGTGGGATGGAGTAAGGATCCACAGGCAGAAGACCTCTAGGGTCCCTTCCAGCCCTGTTACTTTATGAGCATCATTTTTTGTGCCTTGAGTTAAAATTCAGGTTGATATAGTTAATTATATTAATAGTGCTTCTGTGTGTTTTAATTTCAGGTAAACCAGCTATAGCTCATAGAGACTTGAAATCAAAAAACATATTGGTAAAGAAAAATGGAACATGTTGCATTGCTGATTTAGGTCTGGCAGTAAGACATGATTCAGCTACAGATACAATAGATATTGCACCAAATCACAGAGTGGGAACAAAGAGGTAAACTGATGCTTTTTTAATGGAATATTTTACATAATCCAAACTGAAGATAAACTAAACAGTAGATGTTAAAGTTAGTTATTCCTACAGCAATAGGAGAAAGTGTGTTGAACCCATTATAATCTTGCTGTAATGTGACCTATAGTGTGATCAGAACTTCTAAGTCCTTTTAAAAGATAAAAAGATTCTGGTTGCATATTTCACAAACTTTCTCTTACTACTACGTTATGAAAACCAGTATAATAAAATGTCCTCATATTGAACATGGATTTGGATTTACACAAATAAGTATGAACTCATTTGAAAATTACTGTTTATCATCCTAACTTATTGAATATAAGTCATTAAAACTATAAACACATTGCTGCATGCTCACAAATGAGAGAAAATAATATACTTTGCCTTATTCTTTCTTTCTTTATTCTTCTTCAGTAAATGTCCCAGAACTGCTGAGTAGTGCCTTCTCTTTAAGAGTGAAGGCATAAGTGATTGAAAGGTGACCCTCTTCTCCACAGATCAATAAATAAAATGGAGAAGAAAGATATATCTTTGGATTTGTATTTTTCTATCATTCTTGCTAACCTATTAATATGTAATCTTTTAATCTTGGAAATTCATGTAAATATTAATGAGGAATCAAGTTTCTAGTTAAATGTATGAGCCTTGTTTTAACCAATGACAGATAAACTTTTATCTGAAATATATTGTATTACTTTAGTTTCCAGATGAAGTCGTATGTGCAACAATACAATTCCAGTGTAGTTTTCTCTGACAAATGAGTTTTCTGTATGGAAGAGTTTTATGTCAGAAAAAGACCTTCATCTGCAGCCTGATACTGTGAAAATCAATTATTTTCTCTAATCTATTAGTTATTCATCTCGCTCAATGCTTTATTTTTCCAGAAATCTTACAGCAGATTCTATTCAGTCACAGAAATAATTAAAACATAATATTATATGTGAAGTAGCCCTGCTAAGTGGCAGCAGATAGCCAAACCTGACTGGTCTCTAGCTTTTCTCAACTCAAATAGCACAACAGTAGCTATTGTTCAAAATGATGTACAGGCATCTGTTTCCTTGTGGATGGGTAGGAATTATTTGCAATAACTTATAAATAGCCAACAATTCTAAATAGCTATTATTTATTTAATTTATTAATTTATGTGCTGCCCATCTCACTGTCACAGTGACTGAGTAGCTTACAAAATGATTATAATATAAAACAATTAGAGAGATTAAATAAAGACTAAAAACCAAGATAACAGGCTACTTTTCTTGGACCTCGCCAGCCAAAATTCTTTCATAGATGGAATCTGAAGTAGACATCTTCCACTGGAGCAAGTGGAACAGGCCAATGCATCTCCTCAGGTAACCTTGGATTCATTCCCTAAAGGGCTTTAGAGGTGTTAACCAACAACTCAGATTAGACTCAGAAACAGACTAGCATCGAGTGCAGCTCACTCATTGTTATATATGCCACCTGAGGGGCCTCTATAAATATTCTTGCCGTTGCATTCTATACTAGTTGTAGCTTCTGAATATTCTTCAGGAATAGCCCCACGTAGAATGCATTACAGTAATCCAAATGAGAGATGACCAGAGCATAAGTGACTCTGCGCAGGATTTCATGATCCAGGAAAGGGTGCAATTAGGGCACAACATGAAGTTGAACAAAGGTAATTCCAGACTCTACTGTCACCTACTTTTTTATATTTTTATTTGTTTCAATTTCTATACCGCCCTTCTCCAAATAGGACTCAGGGCGATGAACAGCCAAAGTAAAAAACAGGACATACAAAATTTAAAAACAGTTTAAAATAATTAGATATTTTGGCCGTAAATTAAAACAACCCAATTTAAAATCAATTTAAAATTTAACTCAAGCCAGCCCAGCTAGTTGAAATAAATACTCTTTGAATAGGAGATGTGAGTCCAGGAGAACTCACAAATTGTGCCTAAAATCTATCTGAGGTAGCAGATAGGTACCATTCATAACTAAGGATGATAAACTCCCGGGTCCTTTGAACCTTTCAACTGAAGCCTGTTGTCCCCCATCCAAACCTCCACAGTCTCCAGGCACTGCAAGTGGGCAGCTGCAGTATCACTTGGGTCACCTGAGGTGGAGCTATAAAATATTAGGGTCATTCTTGAGATGAACAGGAATGAGACAGTTTTAAAATTTTAACCCAGTTAGAGAAAGGCAGATTATTATCATTTCACAGCCAAAGTACATTTCTCCCCATATAAGAAAGGAAAGTGAATGTTTGATCCCAGATCCCAAACAGCAGTGAATGTACATCACCAAGCCAGAATTGCTGCCTTATTTGTGATTTCTTAGCTATTTGGGAATAGTTATTGTCAGTAGATTAATACTCTCAAAACAGTCCTGGATAGATATATACGATTCTGATTTTATAAATCAAAGTTTTTAAAAGTTGTGATGTGGACTTAGTAGAAATTACGACTTCAAAATCAGTGATAAATTATTGTGAATTACTATGCTTAACTTAGCCTGCAATAACTTGTTTAGTTTTCCAATTTAAAGTTTTTTTAAAAGGAAAACTTGTGGATTTCATTTGAGTAGCTAGTAATAAATAAAGGTCAAGGTCAAGGTTCCCCTCGCACATATGTGCTAGTCGTTCCCGACTCTAGGGGTGGTGCTCATCTCTGTTTCAAAGCCGAAGAGCCAGCGCTGTCAGAAGACGTCTCCGTGGTCATGTGACCGGCATGACTAAACGCTAAAGGTGCATGGAACACTGTTACCTTCCCACCAAAGGTGCTCTCTATTTTTCTACTTGCATTTTTTATGTCTTTCGAACTGCTAGGTTGGCAGAAGCTGGGACAAGTAATGGGAGTTCACCCTGTTACGCAGCACTAGGGATTCGAACTGCTGACCTTTTGATCAAGAAGCTCAGCGTCTTAGCCACTGAGCCACCATGTCCCTAGTAATAAATAGTATACAGTATAAAGTTCAGATGATTACTTTGTAGAATTGAAAAAGTGCTTACAGCTGCTTATGATGGCTTTAAAAAATAAAATTAAATAATGTTCAAGCAGCATTGCTGTATAATACATATTGGTCTTTATATTCATAGGTACATGGCTCCTGAAGTACTTGATGATTCGATAAACATGAAGCATTTTGAATCTTTCAAAAGAGCAGATATTTATGCAATGGGACTAGTGTTTTGGGAAATAGCTCGTCGATGTTCAATTGGTGGTAGGTTCAAAAAAAACCCAACCTATTAACTTCAATCAGTATCAGAAATGAAGCTTAAATTATATATTGGTTTATATATTTCAGGAATCCATGAAGATTATCAGTTACCATATTACGACCTTGTCCCTTCTGATCCTTCAGTTGAGGAAATGAGAAGAATTGTTTGTGAACAGAAGCTACGACCCAATACTCCAAATAGATGGCAAAGTTGTGAGGTAGATTCTTTTCTTTAGATAAGTTTTAGAATACTTTTAAAAATAAATCATTTTTTTTTAAAAAAATACTTTGATTTTAGAATTTGAATTGAAAGAAATATGAATGTCAGGACAGTTTTGTTTGATTATGGACTCGTATTTGTATTTATGGATAAATGTACTTAAAAATTTTTTTTGCTATGATATCAGTGGCTCACAAAATATTTTCTGTTTTATTTATTTGCAGGCATTACGAGTAATGGCCAAGATTATGCGAGAATGCTGGTATGCTAATGGTGCAGCTAGACTAACAGCTTTACGGATAAAGAAAACTCTGTCACAACTCAGTCAGCAAGAAGGAATAAAAATGTGATTTAGGAAATAGTGTTCAAGAAAACAATTTGAACACCAATATGTGCACCTGGCTTGTACATTAAACATTGTTCTACCTCACTGAGGGAACAGAAGAATATTGCTGCCTTTTATACAATAAGATAATCAGTTATTAGTCCAGGATTTCTCTAGATGCAGTAAACTGTTGTACAGAATCTTAATTATTTTTTTGAAAGTCACATTGGTATCTATTATGTTCCAAACAAAAAAAAAATAAGCTTGAGAGTGGAACTTATGTATGCCATGTATGGTGCTCAAGGACAATAGGAAAGATATGATAATGATGGTACGCTGTATATTGTCATATTGTTTTATTCTGATATTAAGATGCTATTATTGAATGCCTTTCATTGAAACTTACATGACCTTATTTCATCTGGAACACACATGCAATTTATGCAATACTTTGTATTATATGTCTATCGTTTACATCATATCATAACTTGCCTTTATAACCATTGTAATGCATAAGTGCCATTTTTAAATTATCTTGATGCTGTTCATTAGGATATACAAAGTCTTGGTCCTTGTGAAATGACAGTAAATCTGTATTTAATCTGCTGGCTTCTACATACTTTGATATTACCAAATTTTTGGATTTCCAAGGCAGCATTGCCAAGTTTCTGCTAATTGGGAATTCTAATTTACAGGATGGTACCATGTTGGATGGTACCAGACTGATTGGCTACAGGATGATTTCACACTCATGCATGAATTTCTTTTTATGAAATATTTTTTCTCTAGAGCATAGAAACTGAAGTATGCAGATTAATTATATGCTATTCCTATACTTTATATATAACAGTGAACAGGGGTATCAAATATGGAGCTCTGAAAAAGCTTTACCTGTAAAAAATACTTGTGTTTTTTTTACATTCAGTATGAACACTAACCTCTTAAAATAAACCCTCTTAAATATTCTGAAAAAATATTTTCAGAAAAAAAAATCATTGTTATTTCTGTGCAATGAAAACTTCTTTGCTAAAATTTGATCATTGCTAAATGTTTTTCTGGGGATGATCCATGTAGAAAAATGTGGTCTGTTAATAATCTTACTGGACTTATTCTGTATGCGCCAAAAAGGAATTTCCTAGTATCTAGAGTTGTTTATGTGGATTTGGTCAATACACAATTCTTAATGTTGGCTTTCATTGACTGATAATGAACTTTGGAGAAATGAAGAAGCTAAGTATAGACATTATCTTCCAGTCATGCCCACCCCACTCATGCCAGCAGAGATCTACTGCAGATCCCATTGGTCAAAGAACTCCAGCTGACGAGATCTGGAAGAGCTTTCTCTGCTCACATGCCCATTGGAACAGCCTGCCTCTTGGGATAAGATCTGCCCGCAGCCTCCTATGATTCCATACGAGTCTAAAGATCTGGGTCTAAAAGTTGGCCTGAGGACCCAATGGGGGAGTACCACACTGGAGATGGCTACTCAACCTTGGCAAGGAGAAAACATCTACCCTAAGGAAGTCTATCTATTGGAAAAGAAATACATAATACACTGGGTTGAACAGAAGATGGGAGGAACCTTTTCTGTCCCCATCCTGGTCAAAATTAAAAAGCAGATGGCAGCAGTGAAAGTTCTTAAAAGTGTGCTCCTTTTCGTCAATAATATTTTAAGAGTCCTAGAAACTGTTTAACTTCAGTTTAGATAAACATCTTTTCTAATAAAATTCTCTAAACAACTAGCTTGATAAGATTCTTTTCAAAGATGGTACCCTTGTTTAATGGACCAAGGTAGTCCAGCATTCAACTATTTTATATGGCAAAGATAATACTGAAATTGTTTTATCGTCATAGTAATTGGAAGATAACATGCAGATTTGGTCATCTTTTCAGATTCTACTGATTACCAATTAATTTAAGTTAAAAATAATGGAAAACTTAAAAAATCGTTAATTTAAAAAAGATTTTAAGGGTCCTATACCCCTACTAATATTCCACAAGTATTGGATCTTTATAATTTATTTCCTTTATATACACAGATATAAAATACATTCTTTTGACTCCTACTGTTGCTGCATTGCTAACCTAAATGTTTACACAGTAGATATTAGATAAGGTTGTAATTTTGCTGTTTAGTAATATTTAAAATTATAGAGATACTGATCATATCAGATTGCTTACAAAATGATTTTAAGGAACAATATCCCATAATTCGAAAAAATCTTAAGTTTAGGTTTAGGCTCACTTGGATCAAGTTCAACTCCTTATTCTTTATTTAATTTATTCCATTTCTTTCCAATGACTCCCTAACACTCTGCCGATCCAAATTCTCATTTTCACTGAAGTTACATGAATAGTAACAAACATCTGTTTTAACAAGCTTTGGTCTAGTTGCCATGATTTAATCTTTTAATATACTTTTGGCCTGAATGATTGAATCTTCATTTACATAATGATCTGGAGAAATAATCAAATACTTAAAAATTAAGAATTTTACTAAATACTTCAATTGCTGCCCATCTTTTAATTTTTCACAAACCTATATAAAAATGGTTGTTCTAAAAATGAATTGCAACCCAAGCTCCATGAATTCATTTAGCCTATTTGTATTGTACTAAAACAATACAAATTAAAACAGCTTCAGAAGTATCTTTATATTTTTAAAATACTGCTTTAATCAAATTACCTCATGACAAAATATATTTACCTCTATATTTAATGTTTCTCAAAATTATGAAGCTTGAGTATTTTGTTTCTCTTAATGTGTCTTAAAGTATGATATTGTTCTGATCAATCTGCAACATTGCTGATATTTGGCTAGCTCTAATTCAAAGTACTCTGCTACTTGGAATTCTTGCTAAAATAGGCTTTTTTGTTGAGTTTCCTATTGGAAGGCCACCTAATATATTCTGGACAGAAGGATCCACATAATGGCCTAATGCAAGTTTTAATGGGCATATGCAGAGAGTAGTATCTGCACAATTAAGCAGACAATAGATTAGCTGGTTGATGGCTTTTTTGTCCAAATTGCTCATTTTTTATTTTTTGATAGTTTTGGTAGTTTTTCAAGAACTTTTCAAGGTAAAGACATTCTTAACAGATTGATGCATTTTGAGAATCTGTATAAATATCAATTTTAAGTCTTCATTTCTCTATAATTTTTGATTATGTATTTGAAGAGTATACAATTTGGAAATGTACAGTAAATTGTTGATTATTATTAAGTGCTAACATTAAGTAGAAAATAACAAAGCAGTGACATTTTTCTTTTTCCCGTCCTTCATTTTAGAATTTTGTTTGAAAAAACTATTGTTTAAATATTATGGATTAACATTATACGTTGTCCCATTACATTTTCTGGTTCTGAAAAATGAGGACAAAATATTGAATTAATAGTTTGTTGAAGAATTTCGCAGTTACCTAAAGTTTTTGAAGCAATTTTATGGTTTAAAGTACTTTAAATGTTATGTAGTGCTTTTTTAAAATGAAACTTGCAATGGACATAATGTACCAAGGACACCTGCTGCTTTTATACTATAAAATAAAGTATAGCTGAAGTAGATGTCATTCCAATTTCAGTTATATTTTACATGAATTTTTCAGCAAAATCTAGATTGAACTCATTCAAGTTTGAGTTTAATAGATTTATGTGGAAAGAAAATATTTTGAGCACAATCCTGTTTGTTTCTTGATCAGTCAGCTTTGCACGTTTGCAGCATTTTTTGTATCTTAGTTTTACATTTAAGACTTATAAGACATTCTATTATATGAATTTTCAGTGTAACCAATGCTGAAATATTTTGAAATAAATTTAGACATCAATCAATTCCAATGACAATTTCTCATATTTATGTAAGATTTAATGATTCTATTTCATGCAGAATTTTTCTTAACTTGCAAAAAGCTTTCCGTTAGGGAAAAGCAACGGAAAGCTTGAAATGTAAAAGAGGATTAGACCTCTTTAGGGTCTTTAGATTAAACTCACAGTATAAATTTCCAGCCATCTCCTCATTATTTGTTCTTTTGCTAGTGTTCTTCCATTGTTTTCTCACCAAACATACCAAACCCAATTTCTTTCCTATCCTTTTGTATAAACTTCAAGCGATCTCTCTTAAATTCCTTCCAGAATTTAATATGGTAATCCTATGTATACACATTTGGAGATAATCATCAATCTTATCACAGGGATTTCTTGTAGATTTATAGGAGTTGATGAATGACAATGCAACTACAACTTTATTAAGGAAAGGGTATTAATAAGCATATCAAATCTAGAGACATCAGTTTCATTTCTGCTGGTCTGATAGCTAATTCTGTATCAATCTTTTCTTCAATTTTATCTTCCAATAGTAGTGCCACTTGGCTTTTTAAAATAGTTTACAGAACTTTTTTTCTGTATTACTAAATATAAACTACCATAAATATAACCTGAGTGGCTCAGAAATATGAAAAATAGTTTTAACTGCATATATATTCACAGGCAATAATTTTGCTGTAACAAAAAACAAAAAAGAGAGAGCCTTGGTGGCGCAGCAGACTAAAGCACTGTTCAGTAACACCAGCTGCCTGCAATTACTACAAATTCAAATCTCACCAGGCTCAAGGCTGACTCAGCCTTCCATCCTTTCGAGGTAGGTAAAATGAGGACCCGGTTTGTGGAGGCAATAAGCTGACTTTGTATAAAAAAGAACTCTGGAGGGGGGGGGGCGAAAGCCCTACTAAGCAGGTATATATAAAAGTATGAAGGCTATTGCTTAACGCATTGTAAGCCGCCCTGAGTCTCCGGAAAAGGGCGGCATATAAATCGAACCAATAAATAAATAAATAGTTAAATGCACATGGATATTTCTATTTAAATTCTATTTTAGAAAGTTCTGTGTGTAAAACATCTTGTCTGTTTAACTTCTCAGGAATCATTTGAATTGAAAAAACAATTTCTGGTGCATTCCTTTTTTTGGGTTTTCAGTGAATTTTCTGAAGTCAGCGAACATCAATATCCTCTGAACTGCAGAGAAGCTGAGCCTATTCAGTCAATCTTCCAGAACGGGTTCCCAACCTTTTGGACCTCAGGGACCATCAAGTTCATAATTGTAACTTTTGCGGACCACTAATACGAATCCAACCCGCCGCTTGCTGAAGCACCTGGACTCCCAGTAACGGGATGGGGTCCTTCAGGCACTCTCCTTCCTCTTTCTCTCTCTCTCTCCCCCTCTCTTTCTCTCATTCATTTTGTTTCGTTCTCTTTCATTCCGTCCCTTTCTGTCTCATTTTCTCTCTCCCACTCTTTCTCCCCTTCTTGCTTTTTCTCATTCTGATTCTCATTCATTTTGTCTCTCTCTTTCTGTCTTTCTGATTCTTTCATTCTGTATCTCTCTTTCATTCTCTTTCTCTTTTTCATTCTCTGATTCTCTCTCATCTCATGGGCCAGCCAATGTTTTGGGGCTGAGAGGAAGTGAAACATCTCCCTGAGAGACCAAGGTGCACGGAGTACCAACAAGGGCCAGAAGTGCGGGAACAAAGCACTACTTGAACTTGTGCAGCATGAGCATTTGCCTCGGTATATTGTGCCAGCCGGTGGCACAAAGCAGCCCTCATCTCCTGCCGCTTGAGACTTGGAGTGGTAAATGGCGACTGGTCCGGGGAGCAGCCGGATTTTGTTCTCCATTGCGGATGCCAGATCGGCCCCCTGCAAGTTCTCGTCTCTTGAGGAGCGCTTCCTGAAGCAACGCGGGAAACTTTTGTTGGGCTCAAGAAACAAGAGCTTGCAGGGGCCGATCTGGCGTCCGTAATGGAAAGCAAAATCCGGCTGCTCCCCGAACCAGACACTGTTTACTGCTCCGAGTCCCGTGGCAGGAAACGAGGGCTGCCTTGTGCCGTAAATATACCAAGGTGGAATTCTGATGCTGCACTACAGCAGAGAGAAGCTGGATTTTGCTCTCCATTGCAGACACCAGATCAGCCCCCTGCAAGCTCTCATCTCGAGGAGCCCGACCAGTTTCCCATGCCACTTCAGGAAGCACTCCTCGAGAGACGAGAGCTTGCAGGGGGTCGATCTGGCATCCGCAATGGAGAGCAAAATCCGGCTGCTCCCCAGACCAGACACCATTTACCGCTCCAAGTCCCAAGCGGCAGGAGACAAGGACTTCCTTGCGCCATTGGCTGGCACAAATATATCGAGGCGGAATGCTGTTGCTGCACAACTGAAAGTAGTGCTTCGCTCACGCTTCAAGCCATCACAACCGCCGCTTCTGCCCTCTTGTGCCGCCCCTCCCCCACCACAATAGCATTATTTCATTCCAGACAGCAAGGGCTGCACTCCTCTTTCCATATTGCACCACCTGCAAAGTTGCACATTGCATGTGCCATCCCAGGGCAGAGATTTCCAGCCCTGCCACAGCCAGTTCCATATTCCAGATCTGTAGTAGTCTCACTCACAGGACTGGCCAGTTGGTCATCCCGGAGCAACTCCTCCACCCTGGTGCACTGGCCTGCCAGGGAGCAGGCAGCTCCCCAGCAGGTTGGTGCACCCAGGTGGAGGAGCTACTTCGGGATACCAAACGGCCAGTCCTGTGACTACTACAGTCCCACCCAGAGGCCTTGCAGGAGAGATGTAGGCCCGAAAGGCGGCTGAACCTCCCCCCCTCCCGAGGCGGCCATTTGGCTGAGCACGATGAGCTCTTGGTCTTACCTTCCAGTTCCAATTCGTGTGGCTCGCACCATTCTCCTTGAGGTGAGGTTTGCGCTCAGCCTTAAGGGGCTGGCATGTGGGCGGGGTGATGTGGGTGGTGCCGCTGTGTGTTCCCGTGCATGGGCAAGATTAATTGCTCTCGGGCCATATCCAGCCCAGGGGCCATAGCTTGAGGATGAGTGCAATATAAAAAATGCAAAAAAGACAAAAGTTTGTCCGTGGACCACCAAAATTTTCTCGTGGCCCACCAGTATCTACAGACCATCGGTTGGTGACCACTGCTCCAGAAGAGACTAATGGACCCAGTAGATTTCAGAGGGAGCTTAGGGTTATTCCTGAGTCTCTGGCACGTTTTAGACAAAACCTAGTCATGGGTTGAAATGAACATATGACAAGCGTGTTTGAACTGATTATGTCTATGTAGTCATGAATAGAACCTCCTGGTTCACAGAGGAGCTCCATGAGATGCAGAAATACAAGGGAGGATCAGAGTGCCATTGAAGGAAGACTAAGGAACAAAGGATGAAACTGACTTGGCACAGGTAAGACTGTTTATTAGGCTTTTGTGGTAAATAAAAGTTGCACAAAGTGTTTTACTTCTCTGCTCTTATTGAGTCTGTAGGTATCTGTTAACAGCTCTGTTTCAGGGTGAGCCTTTGCAGGATTACTATGGGAATCATTTTAGGCATACTTGGACAAAGTTGCTTGAATTTGGGCAACATCCTTATTGCTGTGACTGGTCAAAGTCTCTCAGGAAGATAAATGCAGCTGAGTCCAAGTTCTAGTTAATGCTTCTTAGCGGGAGAAAATAGCCCTGCCTGCCTTGAAAGAGGCCATTCTTGGACCCAGTAGTTTTAGATAATCTCTGTTCAGTCTCCATCTTCCCTAAAAATATGTCCTGGGTGAAGCAGGTTAGGCTGATCTTTTACAATCAGAATTCAGGCTGGGATATAATATTAAAAGGTGTAGAAATGTGGTGCTTTCAGAAATTTTATAAAAAACTAAAGAAACAGAAGTCCAAGATGCCAAAATATAAATATGAATCAACAGAAACATGATAGAAACAACATTTGAGATATTGTAGGGAAATAGCAACGGTCTTAGAGGTATAAAGGTAGAGTTATTCTATGATGTACTGTTCCTTCAGTGTTCAAATCCTGAAATAAAAACTGTTCAATCCTCCTAAAATAAAAAGCAAAGAGCCCCAATAGCATTTTTAATTGTAGTTGCTAATACATACTGTATTTTTAAAACTTTATCATTCATACAATCTACTTGACACCTCAGCTCAGAAGTGCTTCAGCCTCTAATTTATATTAATTTGTTTGATTTTAGGACATTGCCAATGATATTTGGTTAATGTATTAATGTTTTTGCTTATTAGAACTGAATTAAATAAATATATACTAAATTGTAGGTAAAAAGGCAAGTAACAGGTATTCTGTGAGATTGTTTCCTTTTAGGATTGGTCTGGCTTGGACTCATACATATGCTATACAAAAAACATCTCTTCCACTTACTCTATTAACATGTAGTTTTCTATGTGTTTTTAATCGAACAGTAACCTTAATTAGCATATTCCAAAGATTCTTTTTTCAAAAGGCAACTGAATTTCCTTTGTTTTTTTCTTTGAAAACTTTTAATTTCTCATCCAAGACGTTTCTTCAGTTCAGGACAGAAGAAGCTTCTTAGATGAGAAGCGAAACAAACACACAAAGAAAAATGATTCTTATTTATCATTTTTTACAAGAGATATAGTTCAGCAAAACAATACAAAATGATATAAATCATAGGCATTCCAACTCCAAAACTTTGTCAAAATTATTGGGAATAATAACTTCTTGGAATTGCTTTTAAATGACTTTCCCCAACAGTACATGGCATTTTGACCCAAACAAAATCAAACCTTTGAATATATAGAAGTAATTTATTATACATGCAATAGTTGAAAAAAGGAAGTCTGGACTGATCTTCAGGTTAAAAACACATGGCTCTTAATTAGCAATCTCAGTAGCTATATATAAAAACCAAGTTAGATATAAAGAAAATTACCACAAAACATAGAGTAAGAAGCAGAACATCAAACACAGTCTGAAAGCTTTGCTCGTTCTTCAAATTGCTTGTCCACTGCAAGCGATAAAGCTTGGAGGAAAGTTGTCATTATAACACTAGGAGACTAGAAGGAAAAATAAAAATATTAAGTGCCAGAATAAAAGCTTGTAAATTCACTATATAAAAAGAATTGAAGAGTTATTTAACACACTATATCAGTGATGGTGAACCTTTTTGGGACTGAGTGCCCAAACCAGAATGCTTGTGCATGTGCATGTACCGGAACACTGGAAACCCAAAGACCAGCTGGCGGGCATGCACATGCCTGTTTTTGGGCTGTTTTCCAGTCGTTTTTCGGAGCATTTCCAGCCTGTTTTCCAGGCCATTTTCGGGCCATTTTCCAGCGCTCCAGGGCCCGCAAAGACCAACTGGCTGGAAACCAGAAGACCAGCTGGCGACAACGTGTGTGCCCACAGAGAAGTCTCTGAATATCATCTTTGGCACACGTGCCACAGGTTCACCATCACGGCACTATATGAAATATTAGAAGCATTACGTAAATGTACAAATTCCATGGAAATAGAAACACTACTGCAGCATTAAGAAGCAAGCAGTCAGATACGTCAGCGTTCTGCCTTGGGCCCAGTGTTCTTCAACAATGGCTAAGGAAACTAGATATATTTAGCCCAGGAGTTCCCAATTCCTGGCCCACACTAGCGGTTGTGGGCTGCTTGGAACTGGGCCGTGCAAGCAGTGGGCAAATGTGCCCATGCTAATCCACTTGTGTGAGCAGTAGGCACTTGCGCTTGCAAAGCTCCACTTGTGCAAGCAGTGGGTGCATGTGCCCACCACATATGCATATGGAGCTGGGCATGCTCACATGCCTGCCACTCACACAGAACCATCCCATCTCCCCACCCACCCCTTGGGCCGCCACCAAGCTTGAAAGGTTGGGGACTGCTGGTTTAGCCTAACAAAGGGAAGGCTTAAGACTGACATGATAGCTGTCTTCTAATACTTGAAGCGTGTTACAGGGGGATTTGATTTATTCTTCAAAGCACCTTAAGGCAAGAAACTTGTTACAGAGAAATCCTATCCAGAATTAAGAAGAAATTTCCTGACAATAAGAACAATTAATCAATCAGGAACAGTTTACCTTCCATAATTGTAGATGACTATTGCTGGAGATTCTCAAGATAAGATAGGACAACCGTTTGTCGTTGATAGAATAAGGACTTCTGCCCAGGGTAGGGGATTATATTAGACATCCAAAGTCTCTTCCAGTCCTATGATTCTATGTTATTAACCTAATTGAATTGATTTTTTTATTTGCTATTGTACATGAATGCTTTGTTTATGCTTATTCTTTATAACATGTACCAAAATTAAAAATGGGAAAAATTATAGTTATCATTGAGTAAAAATCAAGCTCACACATAGGGCTATTTATGTATTTTATGATTTTTATAAAGTAACATCATCTTACTTGAATATACAGCGCATGGGCTAGAAAAGGAAGCTTTCTTAGGATACGGCCGCTAAGTCCTTCACTTTTCCTATTAGCAGAAATATATTATGCATTAGGTTTAATTTTTGTCAGTATGAACATATAAAGAAATTGGAATAAATTTCATAACATAATACATATTGAATCAACCTGCTATTGGACAGTGGACCTTGTTTGCTCAATGGTAATATTTTTGGATTGTATTATATTTTGGAAATGGGATCTCATCTGACTGAATTCACTTTCTATCAGATTACACATTATTTAAGTATATACCTTCATAATATTACTCAAGACAAAATAATTAAAAGTTGTGCAAATTAATTAATCTCACAATTTATTGAGCTAGGAATAAAGGTTCCAAATTCAAAAGAAATTTTGAGGATATATTTTGTGATTTATTGAAATATTTTCTCTTTTCGTTGTATTATTTTAAGTGCCCCAGGTTTGGATTATTGTTTCTTTAACCTGCACTTTTTTTTTTTTTTTTAAATCTTAAAAAAAGCATTCGCCAAGTAAATTGCAGGCCAAAATAAATAACAAGAAACCTATTAGGGCCAGCAAAATATACTGTTTATACTATACAATATTAATGATTTTGCTATCCTAACACATTTATGTAATCTAACTTTGTTCTATTAAGGATATACAAAATATTTCAGACCTTTCCAAAGCATTCTTAATTTTGAAATATCCTGTTTCAATTACAAAAGTTCCAGTATAATCACTTATAAACTAGCTCTTAAACTTCTCAGCTTTTAAAATAACTTATTTTAAATATCTTCTTCAATTTCTTAGCTTTTAAAATAAATACTTCTAGGTTGTAAACTCCTAAAATTTAAGTAGGAGCTCAAACCAGTGGATGTTGTAAATAAATGCTCCAGGAATTAAATCTGTCCTTCAAAAATACTAGATGTTTCTTCTTGTTACAGAGATATTGTTTTTTCTTTTTGAACAAAAATGAACTGTCAGTGTACATTCAATTTTTAGCTTTCAGAGTACTGAATGTACCTAAATGTATTACTTTTTGGCATTCTTTCTATGTTTTGCTGGGAAATTGACCTGAAAATGCAGAAGTACACTTATGCAATGTACACTAGAAAGAGGTTTCAAGCAACAGCGAGATGATAATGGTATTTTTCTGCTGTTAATAACAACAATCAAAGCATTCTTTACAGAATGGAAAAAGGCAGCCAGAACAGAGTACCCTTCAAATAATTTTATATATCTAGAGGAAAAAGGTATAAAGCATTACGTTTTATTCCCACTGTTTCCTAAAGTAAAAAACTTAAACTATTTGTAATTTTGTTCCAAAATAGACTTCTTGAAACTTTGTGGGATTGGGTGTAGAGGGCACTGCACTGTGGGGTACTATTGGATTTTCTTTGGGAGGTAGTACCTGATGAGGATTGCTTGTTAGCAAAGCCTTTGGCCTAAGGTTCCATCTCATTTTGTTATTTAATATCTACATGAAATTTATGAAAATGTTCATTTAGAGTATTAAAATTAAGTGCAGTATTACATTCAATTCTATTACTCCTTCTCATTAAGACAAATGAAAACATTGATGCCTAAGAATCTTGTCCAAATTTGATTATAATCTAGATGAGATGGGCAACCTGAGATAAATCCTGAAAATTTGAATGTGCTGTTGGTCAGTAAAAAGCAATCTGGATAAAAATCAATGATTTTTTTAAAAAAAATCAAAAAAATCACATTTTTTTGATTTAAATCGGATTTTTTTTATTTTTATTGAATTTATTTTAATAAAAAACTTTTGGGGTAAAAATCTATCGTAAGATAGTTTTCTATTTAAGATACATAAATAATTTAGTTTATTCAACATGAAATGGAGCTTAGTTACGTAGCATGAGGCTGTATATTCTGCAACACTGGGACTATCAGTGAGTCAACAGTGGGTCAAAGGAGTAGCAGAGATGAAAGTTGCTCTTTAAAAATTATGATTTAAACCAAGTTGATTTAAATCAAGCCTTTTTACTAGTGATTTAAATCATGATTTAAATCAACTCGATTTAAATCAAATCCACCCTGGTAAAAAGCTCATTCAACCTGGTCTAGAAAAGTTACATTCTGAAAAATCAGGTGTGTTAACTAGGATTCATCGATACTATGCTGTACTTTAATTATTTAATCAGAAAAAAATTATGAAACAGAAAGAATTATCAGAAAGTATAATGTTAAAGTATTAGGCTAGAAATCAGGAGACTATGAGTTCTACCCCTACCTTAGGCACAAAGCCAGCTAGGTGACTTTGGGCAGTCACTCTCTCTCAGCCCTAAGAAGGTGGCAATATCAAACCACTTCTGAAAAATGTCATACCCCCCACACTCCCAGAAATAGTCCAGACAGTTGCCAGGAACTGATTCAGACTGATACAAAGGCATCCCTCTTCCCTAGCATACAAATAGCTAAATATTGTAAAATGTGTCAGTTTTTTAATTGTTTTTTAATCGCTGGGGGAAGATCGTCTGTCTCATGAATTTATTACTACCTGTAGGAAGGGAACTTTTACTGACATTATCACAAAGATCCATTTGGTTAGCAAGAGGCAAAGCTCTCCTGAGTTGTTCTCAGTTTTTGAAAAACATTCTTCCCAGGTACTATCTGGCTCCAGACCTAAAGGTAGACAGTGAAATACAGCTTTCCATCTCTACTCCAGTCATGCTGGAGACCCAGTGGAAGGGTTGATCCAGTGCTTGGGGGCTGTTATGGTCTGAATGAAATGAAGCTGAATCTAGCCAAATAGAGGTGTTATTTGTTTCAGTTCCCTGCCAGTATCAGATGGTGGTACACCCTCTGACTTGGGCTTCTTCCAGACTTACATTTCCAACTCCCTCTATCTATGTAGCAAAAACATAGGTTGGTATGTCAGATTTGGCATTATCTAGAATGTGAGGTCTTGACTGTTCGATTCTGAAAACAGTGTTTGATCTTATGGAACAATATTGTTATGGAACAATAATCACAAAGAAGCTTAAAACAAAACAAAAAGTCAGCAAAACTAAGCACTGATATATACCTTGAAATATCTTTTAACAGGAGACTTAATTTTGACACGTCGTTTTCTAAGTAACCGATCACCTCTAACTCATGGAGTGTTAACAGTTGCTGACGGGGATATATTATTTGGCACTTTGGAGAAAAAATTTTCATTTACAAAAAATGTATATAAAGCTAAAAATCAGTTATTTAAAAAGTGCTAACCCCCAATCCAATAAATATAAAGACCACATTCAAAGCAAAGAAGTTATTAAAAAGGAATAGGCATTGCTTCCTTGTGCAAGTTAAATACACAGAAAAAATACATAAGCAAGAATAAAAATAAAATTTATTTAAATACAATCCCTTCAAGGATAAGAATTATACTTTAAGAATTTTAAGAATATTGAAATTACCTTCATTAGTTCTTCTATGCAAGAATGATAGATTTTGAATATAGCTGCAGGAGAAGGTGGCCCAATATATTGTTTAATATCAGCTCTATCTACAAAAGCAATATCAATTTTCTCTGTGATATTTGAAGTCGTCAGTATAACCACATTAGGATACCTTTAAAATCACAATTGCAACAATGTAACTTCATATACTTAAGGAATATAGATTTTTTCCTGATTCAAATATTTTATTACTTTATCAAAATATAAAATACAGAAGTACAAAGAAAAATGAAAATAAGGGAGGAAAGGGGGAAGAGAAAAAAGTATAGGGTAAGAGGGAAAAGAAAAAGAAACATACTGACTTCTGAGTCCTTTTGATGCAGTAGAATAAGGCAGTAACATAAAACCTCAACTTTTTACTTTTATACAGGGTGGATTAAAATTGATGATTTTTTTTAAATCAGATTTTTTTAAAAAATTAAATTGGATTTTTTAAAAATCAGGGTTTTTTTATTTTTATCAAATTTATTTTAATAAAATGCTTTTGGAGTAAAAATCTATCTAAATATAGTCTTCTGTTTAAGATACATTAATAATTTAATTTATTCAGCATGAAATGGAATTTAGTTATGTAGCAATTTCACAGTAACTATGAGATAAAACATAAAACAAAGTTCAGAAATAATCCTTTATCCCATTGTTTTGCAAATCTATGTACACTACAAACTGTATTGATTGTTTGAAGAGAAATGCATCTGTACCACCAGTCTCGAAGTGTGAGGAGGAAGGGCAAGTAGTAAAAATGAAAGTGAAGCCTTCTAAGCAGTTTATAAATATAATATTAAAGAGCACCTGACATTTCAGATCCATCATGGCAGCATGTGTTAATGGGCATCAACTCACCTACTGCCTGCCACATCCCTCACCTTGTTGTGTCACTGCCGCATCACCAGCCATCCCATTAAAGTGAATGGGACTGTTGGTGAGTCAACAACGGGTCAGAGGAGCTGGACAGAAATGACAGTTGCTCTTTTAAAATTATGATTTAAATCGAGTTGATTTATATCAAGCCTTTTTTACTGGTGATTTAAATCGACTGCTCTAATTAAAGAAGGGAACACAAGTTTGTTTCTACTTGGACACTGCTTTTGGACTTTAAATAAAACTTTGACTTTGGGTTTTGCTGATTAGATAGATTTGTTGTTATAGAAATGGCTAGTATGTATTATTATATAAAAGCAGGGTGGATTTGAGCAGTCAATTTTGCCATCTCTGTTAACTCTATCAACTTTTTCAGCCATTCCGAACACAGAATTTTTTATCATGAGACAAGTTTTCATTCTTCAAGAAAGTGTTTTGAGTAGATAAGGATTCTCACTATTTCTACACAACAAATTATGGCCATTCCGGAGGACACAGCGGCAGCACCTTCCAGAACACGCTGAAGACCAATTACGCCCCTAGAAGAGGGGCGTGGTAATAAATAAGGGCGTGGTCCTAATGGGTTAATGGAAAGATGGGCTATATAAACGCCCCATTCTTGGTGTAATGTAGCGCCGATTTCCTCTCAGGAATGCCGTGTGAGACGCAATCAAAACACAGCTACAGCCTTATTCAGCTCTTTTGGCCAAATCCCGCCCTGGAAAACCTTTGGGAGTACTACAGACTGTAGCCACACCTACCCAACCGTGGGAGGAGATAGGGATGGACTTTATAGTCGATTTGCCAGACAGCAATGGGAACACAGTTATTTGGACTATTATCGATTTATTTTCTAAACAAGCTCATTTCATTTCGTGCCGAGGATTACCCTCAGCTCGTAAGCTATCTAAGCTATTTATACAACACATTTATAGGTTACACGGGGTACCCCGCCGTATTATTTCTGATAGAGGGGTGCAATTTACAGCCCGATTTTGGAGAAACTTTCTCTCGGCTATTGGATCAACGCAAGGCCTCAGTTCGGCATTTCACCCTAGTACCAATGGTACTCAGTTATGGGGCAAATGAGGTTTGACAACTTTAAATGGACTCTGAAAATTAGTGCTTTTGTTTGATACTATATTTTTCGGAGTATAAGACGCACTGGAGTATAAAACGCAGCAGAGTATAACAGCCCCCTCATTTGCCCCCTCAAGTCTGGATGGGATGATTGAGGCAGGTCTTGAGAGTGTTATCTGGGAGTTTGATCCTGTGGCTCCCGAGGACGTGGACAGGATTCTGGGACAGCTGAACGCGACCACATGTTTATTGGACCCGTGTCCCTCCTGGTTGGTGCTGGCTCCTCCTGGAGGTTATAGGAGGCTGGCTCCAGAGGATTATTAACGCTTCTTTGAGCGAGGGTGTCCTACCGGCCGCCTTGAAAGAAATGGTGGTGAGGCCCCTCCTCAAGAAGCTCTCTCTGGATCCGGCTGTTTTGGTTAACTATCGTCCAGTCTCCAACCTTCGTTTTATTGCGAAGGTTGTTGAGTGTGGTGGCGTGGCAGCTTCCACAGTACCTGGATGAAGCTGTCTATCTAGATCCACTCCAGTCCGGCTTCAGGCCTGGGCACAGCACGGAAATGGCATTGGTCATGTTGGTGGATGATCTCTGGAGGGCTCGGGGTAGGGGTTGCTCCTCTATCCTGATCCTGTTAGATCTCTCAGTGGTTTTTGATACTATCGACCATGGTATCATGTTGCACCAGTTGGAGGGGTTGGGGGTGGGGGGCACCGTTTTGCGGTGGTTCTCCTACCTCTCTGACCGGTCGCAATCTGTGTTGGCAGGGGGGCAGCAGTCGACCCCGAGGCGCCTTGTTTGTGGGGTGCCGCAAGGGTCGGTCCTCTCGCCCCTTCTGTTCAACATTTATGTAAAGCCGCTGGGTGAGATCATCCGTGGCTTTGGGATGGAGTTCCATCAGTACGCTGATGACACTCAGCTGTACATCTCCACCCCAGGCCACCCCAACGATGCTCTTGAAGTGATGTCCCGATGCCTGGAGGCCGTGTGGGCCTGGATGGGGAGAAACAGGCTCCGACTCAACCCTTCCAAGACCGAGTGGCTGTGGCTTCCGGCATCCCAATATAGCCAGCTGGTGCCATCGCTGGTTATTGGGGGCGAATCACTGGCTCCCACGGAGAGGGCTCGCAACTTGGGCATTCTCCTGGATGCACGGCTGTCTTTAGAAGAGCATATGACGGCCATGGCCAGGGGGGCTTTTTATCAGGTCCGCCTGATGCGCCAGTTGAATCCCTTTCTGGATCGGGACTCCCTACGCATGGTCACTCAGGCACTCGTCACTTCCCGCCTGGACTACTGCAATGGTCTCTACATGGAGCTCCCCTTGGGGTGCACCCGGAGGCTCCAGTTGGTCCAGAATGCGGCCACGTGGGGGATTATGGGAGCGACGGGGCGCTCCCATGTGACACCTCTCCTGTGCGAGCTACACTGGCTTCTGGTGGTCTTCCGGGTGCGCTTCAAGGTGTTGGTGGCCACCTTTAAAGCGCTCCATAGCTTTGGGCCGGGGTATCTATGAGACCGCCTTCTGCCACCAATAGCCTCCCACTGGCCAGTTCGCTTGCACAGAGAGGGCCTCCTCAGGGTGCCATCGGCCAGACAATGTCAGCTGGCGACCCCCAGGGGGAGAGCCTTCTCTGTGGCAGCACCTGCCCTCTGGAACGACCTACCCCCAGAGATACGCATGATACCAGACCTCCGGACTTTTTGTTGGGCCCTGAAAACTCATCTATTTCATCTAGCTGGGCTGGCTTGATCCCATCCTTTCGGTTTTAATTTGAAATTGGTTTTAACTGGGTTGTTTTAAATTGAGAGCCGAAACTATTTAATGTCTTTTAAACTGTTTTTTAAATTTTATATGTTATGTTTTATCTCGGCTGTTCACCGCCCTGAGTCCTGTTAGGAGAAGGGCGGTATAAAAATCAAATCAAATCAAATCAAATCAAATCAAATCAAATCAAATCAAAAAATAAATAAATAAGATGCACCTACCTTTTTGGGTGAGGAAAAGAAGAAAAAGAAATCTCCCTCTGCCTCTGAGCAATTTTGCCTTGTTTCAGCAAACAGCCTGTTTTACTTTCATTTTCGTTTTCAGCATAGCTTGATTAGCACAAGGAAAAAAAATCTGCTCCAGCAATTTACCTCTTTGCAGCAAGTAGCAGAGCCCTGTGCAAAACAGCTGACAGCAAATCAGCTGAGAGTTGGGAGGCCAATCCAATCAACTTGTGCTAATTAGGCTATGCTGAAGCTGAAAGGAGCTGTTTTTTCTTGCTGTTTGCTTACAAGGAGGTAACTGCTGCGAGGCAGGGGCCAAAGGTTGGGGGCCAGTGGGTGGGTGGGGCTACATTCAGTGCATAAGACGCACCTAAATTTTCACCCCTTTTTAGGGGGAAAAAGGTGCGTCTTATACTCTGAAAAATACAGTAATTAGAATAATTAATTATAATTAAACATAATGGATAGGATAATTATATCAAGCAAAACCACTAATTTTCAGAGTTTATTATATAATTAATAATTATATATATTCTCTAAAATATACTTAATTGATTTTTTCCCCAAAAGTTTCTCTGAAAGAAGGAATATTTTTTTACCTCCAGATAGACTATTTTGTTTTTAATCTTTTGTAATAAATGGTAATGATTAATGATTACCTTTTGATCTGATCAATTTGTGTAAGTACAGCATTTACAACACGGATGGCATCAGAAGGCTCAGTACCTGCTTGAAAAGAACTACGAGCAGCTGTAAGACTTTCCACCTGCAAAAGAAAAAAAGGTTGCTATCTCGTACATATTTTTAGGATAAAAAAAGAATTCTGCCTGAACTTTTAAATCAGGGGTGGCAACTCATGTCGTCATGAGAGCATCACGTGATGTATCGGGACTTTTCCCCCTTTTGCTAAACTGGCCGTGGGCATGGCCAGCACATGACACATCTGGCCCATGGGCCTGGAGTTTGACAGCCCTGTTTTAAACAATGTGCCATTTCTATTCTTTCTGCCTCAGAATAAGAAAAAAATATTTACAATATTATATATTACTATAATTAAAACAACAGTGAATATCTAAAATAGAACATTCTAAAAAAACAAACAAACAACCTTTGCTGCCTGAAAATTCAGCAGAGAAAAACCTTGACCTCCAAGTGGTTTTGCTGAGTTTATTTTTTTGCCCAGACTTACTTTGATGGAGTTGGAAAACCATATAATTGTTTAGAATAAAGTTTAAAAAAAAGAAAAAAAAGAATAGAAAAGAGAAAAGAGATTTTGGGATCCTACAAATGTCAACAATAAAAAATGTTCTCCCCCCCACCTTTAGGGTGGCCTTAGTTGCAGCTCCATCTTTGTAATATGCTGCTCTCTGCTTTGGTCCTGGAATGTGTATGTGTTTTGCTTGTGAAATTCCTGCCTATGAAAGCACCATATAATCTGGGTCTGCCCAGGGGAAAGCGCTACTGCTGCTCATGATCTCTATGGTAAAGTTTGGCCAGGCCTTGGGTAGGAGAGGCAATGAAGGGCTTGGCCATAGGAGAGATTGTGTCTCCAGACTGGGCTAGGGTTGGCCTGGGCAGACAAGGGAAGGGAGGGAGGTGAAGATCAGCTGAAGATAGTGATAGGGGCAACAGCAGAATTCAGTAGCCATCTTGGCCATGTTCCACAGGGCAGCGAAAAGGGAAGAGATGTGGAGATAGGGATAGACAGGAGCTAATGAATCAATTCTTGTGCCCCTTGATCTCTCTGTGGCTTTTGATATACAATATTCTTTGGAATTGGGTCCAGGGATTTTATGGTGATTCTCTTCTTTTCTTTTGGAACACAATCAATGTTGGACTATAAGGTAGATTTTTCTCCCTAGGTCCTTCCTTTGTGGAGTGGAGGGGCCTGTGTGGTTCACCCTGTTGGCTTTCTGAAAAGCTTTAAAGACTTGGCTCTTCCCCCAGGCCTTGGGCTAGAGTGGTTGGAGGGAGGGAATATTGAATATATTTGTATGCATGGATATTGTTGACCACAGTTGGCATCTTGCTTTTTTATCATAATTGTGGGTCTTTTTTATTGTATTTTATTGTATTTATTTTTTTATTCTATTTTATTCTATCGGTCCACACATACTGCATTACAGTATGGTACGCTGGTTTAACTGCTGAGGACAGGAAGGCACTACAGAGAATGATCAATTCGGCACAAAAAACCATTGTTTGCCCTCTAACACTACTGGATGACATCGCCAGGTCTCGCTGCTTTATCCGACTAAGGAAGATACTCAGATCAGCATCTCTTTGCACTTCTACCATTGGGCAGAAGACACTGAAGCATAGCCAGCCGAACAAATAGATTTAAAAATAGTTTCTATCCTTGGGTTGTCAGACTCTTAAACATAACCAGAATCACTCTACGCATACGCGGAAACGTATGACTAGTTTTTCTTTTTCTTTCTTTTTCCCCCCTAATTACTTGCATAGGGATTATTCTTTATGCTATTTATGTTGTTTGTATTTTTTGTCATGCACCAGTGAGGCTAAAACCAATTTCGTTGTATACACGATGTACAATAACAATAAAGGCTATACTATACTATTGTAAGCCACTCAAAATTAGTCTGCAGTCTGTCAGTGCCTAAACTGAACTTAATTTATTTTTACTTGCAAGATGCCATAAATTATTCTGAGTTTGGTGGCCTATGAATCTGTGCTATAAATATAAATTAGAACTCAGATTAAAATATATATTATGCAAATATATTTGATGTAATATCTTTATGAATAAGTGTATATATATTTAAATTTGCAAACAAAGACAGGCAGAATCATGAGCATATTCAGACTTCAACCTGAGGATGTAACCCATAAAAAGCACAGGTGGATTTTGAATTACCCATAGCCTCTGCATGAATTAAAATCTGATTTATTTTCCTTCATACAGCCTAGCTTGGATTTTAATAGAAAAAAAAACCCATAGAATTTTGTAATACACATACTGGTAATATAAGTACTACTATAATCGTACCTCATCAATAAGTACAAATACAAGGGCATCTTTGTCATCAATTAATTCTTGAATCTTCTGAAACATTTTTGTAACAAGTTTGCCACTCTAAAAAAAAACATAGTATATAAATTGATAAAATACTTTTTATCCCTGTAAGGGAGGCCTGTCAAACTGGCGCCCACCCTGGCTCCACAAAGGCAAAAAATGTCGCAATACGTCACAATCCAGCCCTCGACGCAATCGAGTTTGACACCCCTGCTAGGGTATAGGGTATTAACAAGGGTTACAATTTAACTGATTATTATTAAGTTGATTATTGTTTATTCCCAAGGCAACGTTGTTGCATACTTGTTGCTGATACATATTTTGCATGGCTGAAACAGTAGATTTCATATATACAATCTTAACTATGACTGTTTCCTCAAAGAAGAGACAAGTGGAAATCCTCTCAAAAGTAGAAATAACATGCAAGATACTGTATTTCAGCAATCACAAAATTATAGCATGCGAAAGGAGAAACAAAATTGTAGAACAGCATAGGACTAGATGCAAATGGACTAGACGCAAATGGAGCCGGCCTACTTCTAACACCCTAGATTACTATTTCTTGACACATAAACTGCATTGTGACTACAATTCTAAATATTGTATATCTACTTGAACTTACCCTGATTTCGGAAAAAAGTAATAAGACTGAATTTATTTTATTTATTTATTTTATTTTATTAGATTTATATACTGCCCTCCTCCCGAAGGACTCAGGGCGGTGAACAGCCAAAAATAAAACACATAGATTACGAAATTTAAAAAACAGTATAAAACCACATTAAATAATTTGGCCCGGGACAAATTAAAAACACCCCCAATGGTTAAGACAAATTTAAAATTTACAATTTAAAAAGGGAGTTAGGCCAGGCCCTTGTGTTAGCCTGCTGAATTGTGTTGTTCTGCTGATTTACCGTATTTTCCAGTGTATAAGACGACTTTTTAACACATGAAAATCTTCTCAAAAGTCAGGGATCATCTTATACTCTGGATGTCGTTCTTCTGAAACCAGGCAGACCAGCCCAAAAGGCTCTGACGAGCCAAGCTCTGACCATCCCAGCTGAGTTGCCTGCTAATCAGGTAACTCAGCTTGGATCGCCAGAGCCATTTAAAAAAGTTTTTTCTTTTAAATGGCTCTGACTGCCTGCTAATTGGTAGCAAAAATCCCCCCCTCCAGCTTGCTTACCTTAGCTGCTAGTCACAACGCTTGCCTTGTTTCGCTTGCCTGCAATCGATTGCATTAGCAAGCAACTGAATCTCCCTGCCTGCAATCAAGCAGGCAGGAAGTTGTGGACTTCAACTCCCAGAATTCCTCAGCCAGCAAAGCAAAGCTAGTTGAAGTCTACAAGTCTTAAAGTTGCCAAGGTTGGAGACTCCTGTTCTATTGGGTAAGATTTTTTCCCCTTTGGGAGCTTTAAAAAAAATAGTTAATTGGGATTTTTTTTAGTTGTTCTTTTTTTAGACCTAGCCATTTAAAGTTTAGGAAGTTTTAAATTTAGCTGCTTTTATATAAAAATAAAAATAAAATAAAATAAAATAAAATTTGTGCAGCTTTCTGAGATTTTGTGTTTCTGTAGTGTTTCACTCTAACTACACAAACACTCAAAATCTCACAAAGCTGTATGTGGAATTTTGTGTGTGTAAAGTGTGAAAGTTGGTTTTTGGGACTTTTGGTGGCTGTGTGAGGTTCCTGCTTGTTGCAGGGGCCATTTTGGGTCTAGCACATTGTGGGTGAGCCAGTTGTGTTGTGTTGTGTATTTTTATTAATTTTTTATTTTTATTTTTTTTTATTTTAATTTGGTGTGAGTTGGAAGAGGGGTAGTCTTATACGGCGAGTGTAGCCCAAACCCTATATTTTAACAGGAAAAGTCGGGGGTCATCTTATATGCTGGAAAATACAGTATTCTTTTTTTGGAAATAGCCTGCTTTTTTTGTAATGCCAACATTGAGATATATCATATAATACTTTTTTTTTAACTAGCCTATAGCCAAAACTCTTCGAAGCAAAAAATATATAAAATAAAAATATTTTACTCTAAATATCTTTTATTTCTATAATTAGAATTCTCGTTTCCCTTTAAGGGAATTCATTGAAAAAGATTATTACTGTATATTGTAATTCCCCTGCAGGGAAGAAGGGTCTGTTTGATTGGTCGGCCCAAGCTTTTATATTCTGGAGGAAACTTAGGTTTATTTCTAAAACCCTGTATTGAATAATCTGACCAAGGCTTAGTCACAGCCTGTAATGAGTTAGTGATAACATCCTTGAAGTACACTTGTATGAACTCCATGGATGCTGGAAGGCCTCAGTTTTCAGAGGAACTCTCCAAGAGGAAACAGTGAAAGACACTAAAAGAATGCTGGAGAAATAAAAAACAAATCCAACCAAGTATGAAATGTGGAGAACAATAAAATATAACAAAAAGCCTATTTGAATAAAATTTAAATAAAACAAGACCTACTTATATGAAGACTTTGCCACCATTTGGAAAAATACTTAATTTTTCACTATTCTGCAGGCCATTTGTATTATGCAGATATATTAAGATTACTGTGAAAGATAGGAAGTCTCAAATTTGCTTTCTTTTCCCCAAAGATTGTTGGCACAACCTCCTGCTATGGGAAAGGTTTCATAATACTTTCCTACTTTACCATTGTGGTAACAGGTCTAAATTCATCTGGCATACTGCTATGAATGTTGATTATGATATTATTGAGGATAACGTTTTCTTTTAGTTTGTTAATTTTACCCCCTTTTATCCTTTATTTTTGCTATATTGTTATATTTTTAAATTTTTATATGGGGGTTGTTTTATGTAATATTTTTATGTGCCTGCCAAGAGTTGCTTTTCATTGCAATGACATGCAAATATATTTAACAATAATAATAAAGTGGAATGGGATGGGGAAAAATGAAAAAACTCTGTAGCATCACTTCCTAATAGGTTTGAGATGTGTGGATATGATCTAAGATTTAAAAAATGTAAAATGGCACAAAACATTCAAGACTTGATGTACCACAAATTGTAATAAATTTCACAGATTCAGTGGCTGAGACCTGAGGACCAAAGGTTAAAGTGCTGGAAAAAGATAAAAATGATTTTGCTTTGTTTAAGAACAATAACATTTAATTACAAAAGTTACAAGAAATAATTAAGCAGACACAGGTCCCATAAAATATAAGTTAAAATCTTACGGTGAACCTATACATTGGAGCAAATAGATTTCTGCCATTAAAGAATAATTTACATCAAATTCCATTCCAGCCTTTCCCTACTCTTCCATCAAGATTTATCACACAACAATCTTCATTTGTTTCACTTAGAGAGCTCTCTCCTCAAAATCTCCCCCAAGCCCATTTTCTCTCTCTTATCAGCTCCTCCCCCCCCCCCAATTTCTTTCTCCTTTATTTCTGGAGGGGGCTTTTTTGGTTTTGCTCCAGCAAAACCACGTATATACAAAAAAACCCTCTCTTGAGATTAGGATTCCAAAATAACTAAACTTTTGTTCTCTTTAGCCCAAAGGAAGGGTATGAATTATCCCCTGCCCCTTCCCTTCTTTATTAGGCATATCCTATTTGGAGAGCAAAAGTATGGAAATCTTGTTTGATTGTTTAATTTAATTTAATTAATTCAATTTATATGCCGCCCCTCTCCGAAGACTCAGGGCGGCTCACAATACATTTTAAAAAATCATTATAAAAAACATTTAAAAATTAAAAACATTAAAAACTCATTCATGCCATTCATGGCCGGATCTTGCCAGATCATAAGAGCGAGATCAACGGCCCTACGCCTGCCAGAAAAGCCAGGTCTTCACTTCCGCTTTTCAGAAGGCCAATAGGGTGGGGATGGTCCAGACCTCAGGAGGTAACTGAGGGCTTGGGCAGCCACAGAGAAGGCCCTCCCCTACGGGCCCACCAGCGGCATTGTTTAGCTGACGGGCCCAGGAGGAGACCAACTCTATGGGATCTTACCAGTTGCTGGGAGCTATGCGGCAGAAGGCGGTCTCGAAGATAACCTGGCCCTGAGCCATATAGGGCTTTAAAGGTAATAACCAACACCTTGAATTGTGACCGGATACCAATAGGGAGCTAGTGCAGCTCATGGAGAATTGGTGTAATGTAGGTGTACCTAGGTGCACTCATGACAGCTCATGTGGCTGTGTTCTGGACCAACTGTAGTCTCCGAACACTTTTCAAGGGTAGTCCCATGTAGAGCGTGTTGCAATAATCTAACCATGAGGTGACAAGGGCATGAGTGACTGTGAGGGGAGCAATTGGTGTACCAGGTGAACCTGTGCAAAGTAGACTTCTGGACTGACTCAGCTTGCTTACTTTTCCAATGTGTGGCAGATTCTGGAATGAATAAGGCTTGTCCATTCATTACACAAGTTCATTATACTAAGATATGATAATTGATTTTTACACGAAAATCTAGCAAGATAAGAGTTTAAATTCCCTAGCAATTGAACTTACCACAGAAATCACAAATGGGATTTCAACATCTGCAAATATATATATATATATATAAATAAATACATACCTCCGAGAACCACTTAGAGAAAAGGCTGTGACTATTTATCTCTACCAACTGTCCATAGCAGTACCTAAAAGTTCAATTAAAATTAACTCTTAAAACAAAGATTATTCCTGTCATGTCTTTATAAAGTATTAGACCCGATAATACTTTTCCCAAGAGTCTTAGAGTTATGCAGAGAGCGATGATTAAAACAAAGTTGACCATTTATTATTTTACTTTAAGAATTAACTAAAACAAATGAAGCTGAAAGAGGGTCAACTTTGTCAACCTGAAATAACTATTGTTAAATGAGGAAAAATAACCAGGCTCAAAGGAATTAACAATTACAGAGTTATTATGGGTCATGATATTTCATTTATATTGCTCTGAAATTCACAAATACTTTTGTTTTCATTAAGTTGTTTACATTGTTGTGGAAGCAGCAGTTGCACAACAGGGATAGTATAATGTCCAAATGGGAAAACTCCACATTAAAAGAAGAACCATGTACGTACAATAATATTTAACCTTTGCAAATTAATGTTGAAATGCTATCTTGTGAATTAGATGATATTTTGACTTTGAATATAGAAAACATTACTTATTACCTATGTGATAGTCTAATAGTCAACTTCTGTGCCATTGCTCTACAAAGAGAAGTTTTACCAGTACCAGGGGGACCTACAATCAAAATATAGAATATTATTAAATAACTTAATTCAGCATGTTTCCTGCCACATGCTGATAGCATTTGCTACTGAAGTACAACAGTCTCACAATAGTGACAAGTCACACAAAGTATTTCAGTATATGAAAACACAGTGCAAAGCAATAATTGGGATTATTTTTATTTATTTATTTATTTATTAGATTTATATTGCCGCCTATTTTGCTTCATCTTCCATTGTATTACAGTACAGGAGAAATAATATGGATTTTCTTAAAGGCTTATTCTACAAATTATTTAAGCCACTGAGAAGAAACATTCCCAGGCTTACAAAATGCTACAAGTTAAGCATTACACTGAAGTATTCTAGCTACATACTTTTTAATTAAAAAGATGATAGTTACCATGTAGTAGAATAACTCTGTTCCATGATATCAAGTTGTTATCAACACTTCGGTCAGAGAATAGTAATGATGTGGTCACATAATTTAATAACTAATTAAAGAATAAAAGAGAAAATAGCGTATCAAAACAAAACTGAACATTTTGTTAATTTTTTCCATCAATGAGAACAGCAAATCAATCCAATGATATTAAGGCATAAGAGAATTATGACATTATAATAAAAGTATTAGACATTAGGTTTGTTGTAGATTTAATAGACTTGAATAAAAACAAGATCCACTTGTAATTTTATCATCAAATACTGAAAAAGCCTTTGACAAAATTGTAGCTGCTGATATTATACTTCATTGTTTATTTTTCCTTTTTCTATTGCATCTTAACTTTTTTAAAAGCAGTTTTCATGCAATATCTTTTCTTTGAGAATGTATGCATTTATATTATAATTATCTATGTGATTTTTCTTTTTCCTTTTCTGGTATTATTTTTAAAACAATGAAATAAGTAAAAATAAGAATAGGAAATTAATTCTTTTCTTAGTAAATAATTATTTTCCCCAAACCCTTTTCCCTCTTTGTGCAATGGAAGTATGGTATTTTACACACATATAGATTAAGATTTGGGGGACAAATCAAATTATATCAAAGCAGATGGAATTTGGGAATAAAATAACGTTCCCATTTATGAATTATATCTTTCTTGTAAATACCTAGACTTTCTCAATATCCTCATTTTTAAATGCCTGTATCTTCAGGATTCAAGAATGGAGAATTTATAATACGTAATCCTAAATTAGATAATTTAGCTTTTTAAAATTGAATACTGTATTTGTACAAATGTTACATGGGATTCCCTTCAGAAAAGAAATATCCTTTTCACTCATTGGAAAGTAATGTATGTACAAACGTTTCCAAAATATATGAAATGAGCCATTAAAAGAAAAAAGAATATTTTCCTTAATGCCATATCACAAGTACAACTAAGATTAATAACTTTCTTTTTTATTTCTCTTTTTCTTTCTTTCCTTCTTTCTCTCTATCTCTCTGTATTAAGTCTGATGAAAAGAAGGACTAAGTGTTCCAATATCTTAGGGGCTGCAACAAAGAAGAGAGCCAAACTATTCTCCAAAACATCTGAGGGCAGGACAAGAAGCAATGGGTGGAAACTAATGAAGCATAGAAGCACCTAGAACTAAGGAAAAATTTCTTGACAGTTAGAACAATTAATAAGTGGAACAACTTGCCTCCACACATTGTGAATGCTCCAACACTGAAAGTTTATAAGAAGAAATTGGATAACCATTTGTCTGAAATGGTATAGGGTTTCCTGCCTAATCAGGGGTTTGGACTAGAAGACTTCCAAGGTCCCTTCCAATTTGTTATTCTATTAAACTGAGTAAGGTTCTAATGGATTGTGGATGGAAAATGTATTGAAAATAGGAATGTTGTATTATGAAATTAAGAGAATGGGCGAGCATACAATAGATCTGAATGAAGGTGATTTTAAAACTATCTTAAAACTATATACACTCTCAACTTCACACTTTCACTCATTTGTTGCAGATCCTAATTAAAAGGAAATGTTTTCCAAACTGTCTTCTTTCAAATATGACTAGCCTATAAAAGGGAAATAGCTTTTGATATTTAAGTATTGTAATATATGTATTTGTAAACTAGACTGCATTTCACAGAATGAACGGAGTCTTATTTTCAGCCAAGTTCGCAATTTGGGTGTCCTCCTGGATACGCGGTTGTCTTTAGACGATCATATGACGGCCGTGGCCAGGGGGGCTTTCTATCAGGTTCGCGTGATTTCCCAGTTGCGTCCCTTTCTGGATCGGGATGCCTTACGCACGGTCATTCACGCCCTTGTCACTTCCTGTCTGGACTACTGTAACGCTCTCTACATGGGGCTCCCTTTGAGGAGCACCCGGAGGCTCCAACTGGTCCAGAATGCGGCCGCGCAAGTGGTTATGGGAGCGACTCGTCGCTCCCGGGTAACACCTCTCTTGCGCGAGCTGCACTGGCTCCCAGTGGTCTTCTGGGTGCGTTTCAAGGTGCTTGTCACCATCTTCAAAGCACTCCATGGCTTAGGACCAGGATACCTACAGGTCTGCCTTCTACCACCGAATGCCTCCCACCGTCCTATACGCTCTCACAGAGAGGGCCTCCTCAGGGTGCCGTCGGCCAAGCAATGTCGGCTGGCGACCCCCAGGGGGAGAGCCTTCTCTGTGGGGGCTCCTGCCAAAGGAATGAGCTGCCCCCGGATATAAGAAGGATCCCCAACCTCCGTGCCTTCCGTCGTGCTCTGAAGACTCTATTGTTCAATCAAGCCGGCCTGACTGAATAAATTAATGTTAATGGGTTTTAAATTGGTTTTAAAGGGGTTTTAGTTAAGGGTTTTAAAAAAGGACAAATTGCTTTAATTATTTTAACGGTTTTTAATTTTTGTGATGGGTTTGTTTTAATATGGCTGTACACCACCCTGAGTCCTTCAGGAGAATGGCGGTATAGAAATGTAATTAAATAAATAAAAAATAATAAATATCTGATCCTTACCCTGAATTCCACTCTATTTTTAGTACTCCTGTAATACCAATACATGGGGCTCCCCTTGAAGAGCACTTGGAGGCTCCAGCTGGTCCAGAATGTGGCCGTGCGGGTGGTTATGGGCGCAACCCGTTGTGCCCACGTGACACCCCTCCTGCGCGAGCTGCAGTAGCTCCCAGTGGTCTTCTGGGTGCGATTCAAGGTGTTGGTTACCACCTTTAAAGCGCTCCATGGCATAGGACCCGGGTACCTTCGAGACCGACTTCTGCCACCAACAGCCTCCCACTGGCCAGTTTGCTCCCACAGAGAGGGTCTTCTCAGGGTGCCATCAGCCAAGTTATGTCGGCTGGCGATAACCAGGGGGAGGGCCTTCTCTATGGGAGCCCCTGCCCTGTGGAATGAACTGCCCCAGGAAATGTGTAAGATCTCCGACCTCTGTGTATTTCGCTGTACCCTCAAGACCCTGTTGTTCCGCCAAGCCGGGCTGTCAATGTAATGATTTTTAAACTGGGTTTTAAATTTTGGGGTTTAAAATCTGAGCCGAAATTATGTAATAATTTTAATTATTTTTTAACTGATGTTTGTCTTTGTGTTTTTAATAGGCTGTACACCGCCCTGAGTCCTTCGGGAGAAGGGCGATATAGAAATAAAATTATTTATTTATTTTATTTATTTATTTTGCTGAGATCAGGAAGCACCTAGTTCTTCAAGGACACAAATAAATGCCAGGAAACACAGTGAAGTAGTTTAAGTAAAGTTATTAAAACAATACTTGTTATCATCATGGGATGGGAAATTCCTTTATTAATAATTAAGTTCTGATCCTGTAAAATCGTTGTTGCAAAAAAGGCATCTTTTTGAATGAAGAAAATCTGACATAGTCAGATTGACCCAATCTGGATCAATTGAAGTTAGAACTGAAGAAGCTTCTTGGAGGAGAATCAAAATGTTTTCGAAGAAAAAAAAACCTCAAGAAAGTCCAGTTGCCTTTTGGTAAAACATTTTTTGGGACAACCGTGACCTGAATGATTGAAAATCTCCATATACCTAGCCACATTGACTTTGTCAATCTGATAAATCATAAATTACATTGTTTCAAACATAATCAATCATTTAGAAACTTGATAAAATGCAACTTACATCTGATTTTATTTCAGCATCATAAATTAGGCTTTCCCATAGACGATGAAACTCAACTATTAAAGACAAAAACAGTATATTATTTTAAAGAGAAAAAAGGCAAACTATTAAAAATAGTATAGTTGGCAATAGAAACTTTGGAATTTTTGAAGTAGTGATTATAATGACTATAATAATGAGGGACTGAGTATTTTGTCCATATTCCTATACTGGCCAGTCAGAAAATTCCCAATTAGCTGAAAAGAAAGGTCTGAGAAAATGAAAAATCAAAACTACATGGCTTCAAAGTAAAAATAAAACCAAAAATAATGATTGTATGTATCTTTATGGAATATTCATTATCTTCCTTTAAAATCTAAAGCTAAGAACATGCATTTCTGAACAAATAACATACTTTTTAATGTAATTATCTTAGCCTATACAAATCATGAGGTATAAACCAAGGTTTCCCAGCCCCCAGGCCATGGCCCATTACCAGGCTTTGAGCCTTTCACAAAGCTTACACACGCATCCTATTTGTGCAAGTAGAGGGTGCATGTGCTCCATTTGTGTGAGTGGCAGGTGAAATGCCTACCACTCCCGCAAATGAAGCTATGCATATGCTTGTCCATCATGCACGCAGAGCCATCACCTGACCCCCTCCAGTCTGCAAAGCCAAAAAGATTGGGAAAATCTGGTATAAGGCAACTGTTAAAAAACAACTTCCCAGTTCTGGGAATTTTAGCATGAACACTCTTCAATTCATGCTTCATTTTTGCACTGGAATTTGAAAATTTTTAAGATCATTATGTCTACTAGAATATATTTTGTTGACTCAGAAATATTTCCAATTTCAGGAAGCTTTATGCTTAATGTCAAAATGATGTTCAGTTTGATTGTTTTTTTAAAACCCTCATTTAAACAAAATCTTATCCATTTGAATAACCTAATTGTATTCTTAGGTTCTTTTGAAATACCTGTAGGTAATAACCAATGATTAGCTGCAACAATATGCTCATCTTCCGCATCCAGATTTTCTGTAGTGGACCCTTCCTCATTGAGATGAAAAATATGGATTAAAAGTTTGCATTTATTCAAGCTGATAGGCTGCAGGGAAGAAGAAGAAAACAAATTAGGCACAATTAAATCCACGCTTATCTAAAAATATGTGTAATTGTCATGGCCCGATCAGAGTCCAGTTCGGAGGAAGCATAATATTGTGTCTTTTTTTTATTCAATTGGTAGTTAGGAAATAATATGTTTAAATGTTTTTCAAATAGAAAAAATATCAGATAAAGTTAGCATAGGTTTAAGAAACATCAACATACACATTCTCTGTCATACTTGTTTTCAATCTGCAGTGAACTTTCCATCTACAGTAAGATGTACTTCAACTTGTGATCCATTATCAATAGTTGCATAGTTCATTTCTAGAATCATGGTTTTGCATTTTTATGATTATTAAATCATGGCTTCTATAAATTATAGATTTATCACTGCTAGGAATTATCATATGTAATGTACTCCTAATATATTGGGGAGAAGAAAAAAACTTTTGATTACTTTTTTCATAATTAATGCAAAAATAATTGTGTTAAGACTTTACTTTCACTTCAGCAAACTTGTATTATGGAAGAAACTGTTAACATTTTACTGAAAATCTTGCAGCACTTTTTCTAACAATTTTATTAAAAGGTTTCCTGTTCTTCGTTAGTCAGAAAAATGCTATCAAAAATTATTTTTGCCACCACAAACTTACATGGCTCTCTTCCTACAACAGCATTTTAGTTGTACATAAGTGTGTTAAAAATCATATTTATTAAAATAACAATTTAATGGTTGAATTTAATTTGAAATTAAATCTTTAACAGTATATATTGTGTTGATTTTTGTAATTGGATGCCCAATTACAAAAAGTAACTCCGGGTTGACTTACAAGTAAATTTCTAAAATAGAATAAGAGCAACAGAACAACAAAAATAAAAGAATTCATTGAAACTAACTAAGCATACCTTGTGCAACATCCTCTTCTAAATAGGGCCATTGTGTATTCTGATTCAAGGCCCAGGGGAAGAATCAGGTTTTCAGGAACTTACAAAATAACAAAAAGACCAGGACCATGTTGTTCCACAGACCAGGCATTAAAATAGAGATAAGGCAGGTTTTTGGGTCCATCACCTGACACTATTTCATAGAAAGAAACTGAAGCATAACCATTTTGTTGGATCTCATGGGCCAAGCAAAGATAATTGAAGATGATTCCTCAAGTAACTTGATCCTATGCCACTAAGAGGTTGATACTGATTATGTGTCATCAAGTTGATGTCATCTCTTAGCAACTTAAATTGCAATTGGAAGCTTATATGGAGCCAATGTTAAATACAAATAATATAATGCTATATGGATGCATGCTCTTGTGAATACTCATGACACTACATAACTATTTTATTCATATTTTTAAAACTTTTCAGTAATTTTAATAATAAATAAAATATGCAACATTTTGATAACAGCTAATTATGGAGAAGCAAATAAGCAAAGGAAGAAACATTAATTACCTGTCTTTCTTTCAGCTTTAGTTCTGTATCCACAACTGCAATTGACTGTACATTATTTGTTAGGAAGCAATCATCAAACTCAATCCATTTGTAATCACCAAAAATAACATTGTGCCTGTTTAGTAGCTTTAAGACACTTAGTTTGATATCTTCTTTTTTTGCAGTACTGGTTAAAATAAGAGAAAAATAATCAGTTTCACCTATAATCAGTTACAGCCAGAAAATGATAGAATGTCACTTATTTCAACCAGCTGACACAAAATACCATCTATTATGTTATCAGAGAAAGATATGCAAAGCATACTTCACTGATAAATGATATTCATCTGATTATAATACTCTCAAACAATTGAAGACAATGTTCTAACTTGATACCAATACTAAAGGAACTTCAAAAAAGAAAAATCTAAATAATTATGATTGAGCTACTAAATCTTTCAGCAAAGAATCTTCTGTCAGTACCCATGTACCTATTTACCAAAATAAAAAGCAGCATTACTCTCTGCTCCATCTCCCAACTTTTCAGAATGTTTATCATTTTTGTATTTTTCTTTGGCAGGTTAGTGCCCAACAGTTTTTAAAGAATGCTCACAGAGCCCATAGGCAAACTTCTAAATGAAAATTACCCTAGAGGCTAAAAGTTTGTAATTTCCCTTATCAGATTTAAACTTTTTTAAGGCCATGGAATTATTAATTTTAAAAAATCCCAGAACGATCTGAAAAATAGTGGTTGTAGTATTTTTTTCACAGGAGAAAAAGCTTTCTCTGGTACTTTTGAACAATATCATGACAGACACTGTCTGTTGTCCCACATAGAACCCATTCATTCATGAGGTGTGGAGCCAGAAGGTTCATAGAATGTAGTGTGAAAAAAATTGTGAAAGAAACACTTAAAACAATCTTCAACTCTTATAACCTTTATCCTTGTAGAGGATGGTTTCATATGCTTAATGTACCTATTATATCCTGATTTGTCAATATTACTTCTCTAAATATGTTATAGGTAAAATGTCCATCTACATCATATTATTCATTTGATAAAAATGGTAGGAGACTTTCTGCAATAGAGAACAAAACCTGCAATACAAAACCAACCTGTTTGATTTCTGATGAACTTCCACATGTATCTGCAGGGATTCACAGTCATTTTGAAGAGGCAGTTTTAAATCACCTGTTGCTTCATCCATTTTATAAAAACCTAATTAGAAAATAGTTATACATCTACAAAGGCCAAGAAATAACTTATTTTATCACTCAAAGCATATCTTTTAAATTTTTATTAGCCAATTTCTGTTTTTATTGTATTTTCATTTCTGATTTGTTTATCAGACACATTAAAGCAAAAATGGTTCTGACAACTATTTTATGAACACAACCTTGTCATTTTCCAGAATTTCCAATCTGGCCATTGGCTAAGAGATTTAAGTTCTGAATAATGATCTCAAAACAAATTTAAAACAAGTCTATTTGCATTTTAATGTCCCTGGAACAATAAAAACATATTGACTTGCAACCAAATACTGCCTTTATACCACTTAAAAATAGTGGTATAGATAGCTTCTAGTCATGCAGTTCAATTGCATTATGGTGCTATGTCAGGTTTCCATGTGACTGTTACTGTACATATACATACAAGTGGTTTTCAACGTAAAACCACAATTGAGCACAAAATTTCTGTTGCTAAGTGAGATTTTAAGTGGATTTTGCCCCATTTTACAACCTTTCTTGCCATAATTATGTGAATCACTGCAATCGCTAAATAAATAACATGATTGTTAAGCCTGACTTTGTCAGAAGGTTGCAATAGATGATCACACGATCTTGGGACACTGCAACTATTCGAACTGAATCAGTTGCCAAGTGTCTGAATTTTGATCACATCACCATGGGAATGCTGTAATGGTCGTAAATATGAAAAAAGTTCATAAGTCATTTTTTTCAGTGCTGTTGTAACTTCGAACGGTCACTGAATGAACTTGTTGTAAACTGAAGATGACAGGTATTAGGATGAAATCACTTCCTAGATTGGTAACTAACTACCTGTGCTCCCAATTTATTCAGATGATTTCCCTTCTTTGTCTTTTGCCATTATTAAAACATGGGAAATAATGGAAGAATCAGTAATAGACAAATCTCAATTCTTTCTTTTCCAGGACACATTCAACATAGGGAGCAGTTTCAGCTTCTTGTTTGGCAAGCTTACTGGGCAGTTTTGAAAATCATTGATAGAAGATGTTCTTGAAAAGAAAACTATTTAGTTAATTTACTTATTTTACATTTCTAGATCTTCCATTAGGCAAGATTTGAGCTGCAAAAACCCAGGAAACCACTAAATGGCCCCAAAGAGTTCATTTTAATCTTTATCTCTTTGCTCCATCTAATGATTGCTGGGAATTTTGAAGTTCATCTATGTACAGCAGGAGGTAATGCATTTATTTAATGTATTTAAAGTAGTTTGGCTATTTAAGGTTGACATTAATTTGGTTAATTACATGTAAGCCTAAGAACATTATTTTGTTGTTTTTCATTGCAATTTTTGTTTCAGATGCCAAGAAAATTAAACAATTACTGTGTCCTTCCCTCCTCCCTTTGACTTCCTTTCCAATTCTTTGTTGTCTCCTTTGCCTGTTCAGGCTACTGGTAACACTAGACTAACTTACTTCTATGTCTATCTTTTGTGATTAGCCAAGTCTTCATAGCAGCCACTGTATGACAGTGTTCCCCTGCATCCCTGAAAGTTCTAAATATCTTCTCAAGCTCTCCAAAGCTGCTCACCCCTAACTTACTCAAAATGAGTCTGCAATTTTGCGGCAAATATTCAGAAACAAATTCATCTTAAGTAAATGTTATTTCCGTACACATTTGGCAATCAGACAACTGAAGAGCTTAACTCCCCCATCTTAGATCAGTGAATGTTAAATAACTGTAAGGATTTCTTGCATCTTAGACAAATTGCAAAACGAATACTTGACTTTTTGTGTATCAATTTCATTCTTCCTCCAGGTCTGCCAAAAAGACTTCAGCTAAACCGTTTTTTAAAAGCCCAATAGACGGCTGATTTTACCCGCCCACCTCCCAGTTTCCCCAAGTACATAATCATTTCCATGTATTGTACGCAGCACTATTTTCGCCAATAATCTCTCAGTTCACTTAACGCAAGAAAACGAAAGTCACGTCCACAAGGCTTGGAATTACATCGGTCTGTGAGATCCCGAGGCCGTTTTTTTCTTTCTTTCCCAGGAATCCGCTCAGCCTATACTCAGAAAAGGCGGATAAAAATCAAGTTTCCTTCGCTTCCTTCCCTCCTAAGTTCTGATTCTCCAAAGCCCTAAAAAAAAATATGGAACAATCTTAATTTATACAATCTCATTCAATTCACACGTTTCATAAGAGGCGATGTTGATCTCCATTCCATGGGTTTTTTTTTTAAAACAACCTCATGACCACGTACCCAAACAGCCAAGACGTCTTCAATTGCTCCCTGGAACATACGTTGGTTGATCACTTACGCCAGTACAAATTTCCCGCGCTTCTTTCTTCATTTACCAGGATCCGACTTGAATCAGAAGTGCTTCCGTGTTAGCTTCTTACGTCATTTCCTCCCATTTCCGAGTTCCCTGGCTTGGAGGGAGGAGTGGCTTCCAGGTGGGCTGGGAAAAGTGAGTCTTAATAGTTAATTGTAATTATAGTCATGGGGAAGAAACACAAGAAGCATAAGGCGGAATGGAGATCAACATCTGCCCCGAGTGTTACTGCTACTGGAACCGGCGCTACTGCTTACGATGGTAGGTTAAATGGGCAACCGTGGAAGAGGAGAGGGAAGTAGGGAGGGGAAAGCAGATCCACAATAGGAGCGTCTGGAAAAGCGTTTCGCTTTGCGCGCCTTTGTCACTCAAGGCTTCGTCCCATTCTCTCCCCCCCCCTCCTCCCCCCCCCCCCAGGCTGTGATAGAACTCCGTGGTGGTGGTTGGGGAGGATGGCAATTTTTATTTCCCAATAATCTACCATTATTCGGGAGGAATCCGTTTCTTTCTGTAAATGTGTGGATTCTGATCAAGTAACATTTCACATATATATATATATATGCAGGCGCGATTTGCTGCCTGAGCCTGTAAATGAGAAGTATATTAAAATAAAACTGCCAGTTCTGCAATTATGTTTAAAACCTGAGAGGGTGCTGACGTTATTGGCTCCTCATGGATTGATTTGTTTTTTTAAAAAATTGCTCTGATTCTCGAGAGTTCATCTCTGATGTTGTTTTCTTTCAGTCTGATCTTTGATGGTGCATCTGAACGGAGATAAGGCTAGTGCCCCTTTGCAGCTCTCCTATTTCTGTGATTTATATGATTGGGGCATCTCTAAATTAGATGACATTGCCACAGGACACCATCCAGTGGTGGAATTCAAATTTTTTTACTACCGGTTCTGTGGGCGTGGCTTGGTGGGTGTGGTGTGGTTTTGTGGGTGTGGCAGGGGAAGGAGACTGCAAAATCCCCATTCCCTCCCCACTCCTGGGGGAAGAATGTTGCAAAATCTCCATTCCCACCCCACTCTGAGGCCAGCCAGAGGTGGTATTTGCCGACTCTCCGAACTACTCAAAATTTCCACTACCGGTTCTCCAGAACCTGCTGAATAGCACCCCTGAGACCATCTAATGTTCTTTCAATATCAACCAGTCCTGTCACCATGTGTACCTATCATAGATCTTATTTGTGCAGGCACCTGTTATGCTGTATGAGGATAAAATGTATGAAGAGATTCAATTTATGAAGTGATGAGGATTTCAGCAGAGTGTGCTATGATATAAATTAGAGGGCTTTAGACTTAAATCAGAAAAATATTACTAGGATCCATTTGATCCTTCAAATTCACTGAATTTTGGACCATTTACAAATATGTTAGCTAAGCATATCTCAAAAATTACTTGTAAAGAAAAAGCACCACAATTCTGCCTTGACTTCTGCATGACAGCTCTTCAAAAACTGTCTTCTGCACATATTCTAGTCCTTCCTAAAAATCAGTGTCCAGAATTAAATGCAATATTCTAGATGCTATCTGATCAATGTAGAATAGAGAGGAAATATCACTTCTCTTGAACCTGATAACATATTTGCAATGTAAGAATGGATTTACTTTTTTTCCTTTTTTGCAGAGGCATTGCAGTGTTACTTCCCTATGCTGGTATTATTTGCAAATTAGCAATTATATTTTTCTGATCCAGGTTATTTTATAAATATGAAAATAGGAATTGAGATATCTAGTTCCAACTTGATTTCATCAATTTTATTTGTAATGCCTTTCATTTTTTGTCTAGCCCAATTCCATTTTGAAGAAATCCATCAAAATTGCTATGTGTTTTCTCTTCTTCTTTCTTATCTGATTAATATTTTTCCAGGAATCAATATTCGACTGACTTTAATGGACCCTCCCCTATTTGATGGTACAGAGAAGATTTGTTCTCATCTTATTCTCTATAATTACTCAAAACTGATTCATGAAGCTATTTATTAGTTTCTTCAGTATTTTGGGATGCAAAATTTTTCTGGTCCTAGATATTTAAACTTAAACTAAATAAATATTTTCTAATAATGTTTGATCTCATGGTTCAATCTTACCCCTTAACCATGTTTTTTATAATTATTTCTGAAAACAAAGTAGCATTACAGTCAGAGAAAAAATATTGTTAAAAGATGGGAGAAAATGGGATCCAGAGATGGGGAGGCGGGATATGGAGCTGGGAAGGTAGGATACTTCTCTTAATCCACCCATGATGTTCCCCCATTGGGGCCTCAAGCGAACTGCTAGAGCCAGTTATTCAGGTCCTTGCAGAAGATCAGTGTGGTGGGAGCAGATTTCACTTGGGATAACAGAATAATAGACTTGGAAGGGACCTTGGAGGTCTTCTAGGCCAACCCTCTGCTCAACAAGAGACCACATACCATTTCAGACAAATGAGTCAAATATTCCAAAGTTATGGTGTCACAGAAGAAAAGGCTTTTCTGGACCCTGCTAACCAGCTGACTAGCAACTGATACCTCAATGACTTCATCAGGTCTAACAGGATCAAACTGTTCCCAACAGTTTCCGAACTGTTCACCAGGCAGGACCTTTCCCCAGGAATCTTACATGTACTTGGGAATGAATCTGAGCAACTTTGTCCATCAGGTGTTGTACAAATTATTTTGCATGACTGTGAAGATGATCATCTAGACCTCCTGTCCCAGGAGGGACGGGTGTTCCAGAACAGGGCTGCTGGGCAACACTTTTTGGATGCAATAAGGGTGGAGAAATAATGCTGTTTCTCCACTCTTACTGCTATGAGGTAGACATTAACATAAGCTCTAAATTAATGACCAATCAGAATCATCCTTCATTTTACTCCAGTGGTGGTCTAGGTATGTCTTATCCTTTTCAGAACCTGCACCACAATTTCAGGGTGATCAGCTTGGCTGGACATCCCACCCCATGGCACATACAAAAGACTCAACAAGCATTTGGGGACCAATGGTATTGGGCAGCAGCTGCAACCTGCCGGTCCCTTGGTCAGTGCACTCTGGGGCTGCACAGAGCAGAAGGCAGGTGATGCTGACACATAGACAGAAAATAGACGATCCCACTGTATGAGCTGCAGGCAAGCCAAAGATGGAAAAATGAGCTGCCTGCCGCCACTCCAGCCCACCACCACTCGGCTTTCCCGCTGTTGTGGCCCACCAGCGGCTTGCACGGATCGTGGCTGATCCCGACGACAAAGAGGCTGGTGTGGTGTCGTGCCAGCAGCCGGCGCAGCCAGCGCTCGTGTCGGACAGCGAGGAAGCTGAAGAGGATGTGGTGCCAGAGGCAGAGATTCAGCCAGGGCCTTCAGAACCTCCAGAGGCTCCTTCCAGTGGAGAGAGTGAAGTGGAGGACCTCTTCTCAATGCTCGAGCACACAGGGCTGCCAAAAGGCAGGAGTGGCTACTCAGGAGGAGAAGGTCTCGAGAGTAAGGCTTGAGGATAATTGGCCACTCCCTTAGCCTATTTAAGTCACATGTGGTTAGTAAGTTTCTTGCTGGAAACAATTTGTAATTATCATCAGAGCATTTTTGGAAAAGTCTTATCATATCTTGTTTTCTGGGCTGCTTGCCAACCTTTGCTGGACTTTGGTTTATTCTTGCTACTTAAAAAATTCGATAAGGACCGTTGGTGTGTGTCAATATCCTCGGAAATCCGGAGCTGGGGCAGAACACCCGCAGCCTGCATGGCACGGCCAGATTGCCTACTTCTCTCCGTCTCTGCTTCTGCCTGCTGCTTGCACAGCTGCTGCTAGACACTGTCAGCCTATTTGTGTTGGCTGCCTCCTTTGCCAGCCATGCCCACCTACCTTCACTAGGGCTTATTTTTGGGTTAGAACTTATAAGGCGCTTGTGTAAAAAAAACAGGTTGGGACTTATTTTCAGGATAGGTCATATTTTTGGGGAAACGGTATAACAAATTCAAGATAAAAGTGTTCTATTCACATTATTTCTGTTTCTCACACGGACTATTTAACTTATCAAGCATAGTTGTTCAAATAACTGGACGCTATGCCATACAGGCCTTTATACCAACAGCTTAAATTGCACTTGGAAGCAGACTGGTAGTACAGTTCATGGAACAGAGGTGTTACATGAGCATGCAGTGGCAACATCATCTCTTCCTGTCTCACTACATTCTGGATCAATTGAAGCTTCCAAGGGCTCTTGAAGAAAAATCCCACAGAACACATGGCTATGAGATGACTAGGCTTTAGCGACTGTTAAAACCTCCTCCAGGAAGGATGCCACTGACCTAGCAGAAGAAGCTTTATCAAGCTGTATCAAGGCCTTCTTGGCATAGCTGCTATTACTTCATTGAGCAGAAGCTATGAATCCAAGAAGACCCTCAAATTGCACATCATTTTTTAGTTGAAAACTATAGATTTAAGATCAAAGATAGAATCTCCCTGGATTCTAATGAGGCCCAACAACCACAGCCGCTTAGTCTTCATAGATGGAACTGAAGATGCCTTGTTTTGCTGGTTAGGGGTTGAAAAATGGTGATTATGATTGAATATCATTAGCATGCTGATCATACTAAACTCCATTGGATCATTTTCCTCAGCAAATAAGTGAACAAATATAATGTTTTTGACTCATCTATTTAATTGGGTTCTCTTTATTTAGTTTTAGGACGTGTAGAGAACAGATTACATTTAAGTCATATGCAAAAATATTGAAAATTCAAATGAGCTCACAGGATTTTAAACACTAATTCATAGGTGTTCATATTAGCTTCAAAAATAATGTGATTAGACAAACATTTTGGAGGGATGCCTTGCAAAACATCCTCCAGCATATTCCAGATCTATTGCTCAGAATGTCTGTTTTTTTGAAGGCTTGAGGCAACCACTTTATTGTCCTTTGAGTAAATGTAGATATGCATGGAAAACCATTGTCCCACATCTAAGAAGACTGAGCTGTCAAAATACGGAAACAAAAGATGAACCACCTGAACAATTTGAGTGAAAATGAAAATTAAAAATGAAAATGAATGAATGACAGAACACCTTTAATAAAAGACACTTGACCAATGGAACCAAAATAACAAGAAACCCCATCTAATTTGACAGATAGCATTCTGCTCCTGTTTCCTGATAACACCATGTCAATAGAACTAACAATCAAGGATTATAAATTGAGACATGCTATAATAATAATAATACATTCCTTGTTTGATTCCAATATAAACTAAAAAGTGGCAGAAAAGTTAATTATAAAAGAAAATGGTATATAGATATTGGCACTATTAGTTTACATATATAAATCTGTTTCTAAAAATGTTTTAACACAAAAATATTTTACACTTTGAAGAAAGAGATTGAGTTATAATTTAGCTCAAAATATCCATGAGTTTCTATGGCTAAGAGTGAAGTTGAATTTGGGTCTCCCCAGGCTTTGTCCAACATTTTAATTATTACATAGTATTGTGAGTTCTGGAAGTTTGATTGTGTTCTTCAAAAACTAATATATTGTTATTGTTGTTTTTAATATGAACATTCCATCTTCCATTAAACAGTGTGTCGTCTGGGTACAAATATCTGTGTAATAACAACAACAACAACAACAACAACAACTATTATTATTATTATTATTATTATTATTATTACTATTATTACTATTATTACTATTATTATTATTTTATTTCTATACCGCCCTTCTCCCGAAGGACTCAGGGCGGTGTACAGCCAATTTAAAAACACAAGACACAACAATAATTAAAAATTAAAATAATTAAATAGATTTGGCCAATTTAAAACCCCAAAAATTAAAATACCCCAATTTAAAATTATTATATTGACAGCCCTGCCTGGCGGAACAACAGAGTCTTCAGTGCGCAGCGGAACACCCGGAGGTCGGAAATCTTACGTATTTCCGGGGGCAGTTCATTCCACAGGGTTGGGGCTCCCACAGAGAAGGATAACAATCAAAATTTACAACAGTATTCATTACACTGATATTGGTTCTCTGATCTTACAATAGTAGTATTGAACATAATAAACCTATTCATTTCTCCCTATTCTTCTAATAAGAATATAATAATAATATTAAACATAATCCTAATAGTCATAATAATAATAATAACAATCATCATATTGTTTACATCTCTATCTTAACATATTTTTTACATTTCATGGATCTCCTTTTATTTCTAACGTCCATTTTTTTTCTTCTGTATCTTGTCTAATATTTCTATTTAATACTTCTGGTGTCAATATAGATAATAGGGGGAGACAAGGGACATCCTTGTCTTGTACCTTTCTTAATGCTAACCTTCTCAGTCATATCTCCATTTAACATCACCTTTGCAGTTTGCTTGTAATATATCACCTTAATCATATTAATAAATCTCACTCCAAAGTCCATGTCTTTTAATTGTGCTAGCATAAATTGCCAGTTCACATTATCAAATGCTTTCTGTGTGTCTAGGAAAATCAACGCCATTTGCTTCTCTGGATGCGCTTCTTAATACTCCAGTGTATTTAAAATTATTCTCATATTGTCTTTAATTTGTCTCTTAGGTAAAAAAACCATTTTGATCTGGATGTATAAATTGATTTAAGAATCTTTTTAGTTTTTCTGCAAATATTGAAGCAAATATTTTATAATCATTCAATAAGGATATCGGTCTATAGCAGTGGGTCTCAACCTTCCTAATGCTGCCCTTTAATACAGTTCCTCATGTTGTGGTGACCCCCAACCATAAAATTATTCCATTGACCATTGAAAATATGTGTTTTCGGATGGTCTTGGGCGACCCCTGTGAAAGGGTTGTTCGACCCCCAAAGGGGTCCCGACCCACAGGTTGAGAACCAAGGTTGAGAGTAATGTATGCTTCCAACCATGAATTTAGTACTTTCGCTTCTAACAATAGTTCATTGAATACTTCCAATATTGGAATACTCAAAGTATTTTGTAAGTCTTTGTATAATTCTGCTGGTAATCCATCCAGACCTGGTGTTTTGCCATTCTTATGTCTCTTAATTGCATCTGTTAATTCCATTGTTATACGTTCATCTAGCATTACTTTCACTATTTTACTAGTTCCGTTTTTTCTAAATATTGTTTTATTTTATCTTCTGAAATTGTCTTACTTGTTTTGATTAGATTATATGGACAAACCTTTGGAAAAGCCATTGAAACTGGTGCTGAAAGTTGGAGGTAGTGAAGTGACTGAACTTTCAGGATCAGGACATGATTCCAGTTATTATGATGACCGATCAGATCATGAGAGAGAACGACATAAGGAAAAGAAAAAGAAAAAGAAAAAGAAATCGGAGAAAGAGAAAGAAAAGCATCTTGACGATGAAGAAAGGCGGAAGAGAAAGGTAAAACAGCAATTTCAAGTAATATATGTTGTGTTGCATTTTAAATATGTTTAAACACTGTCATAAAATCATACGAGTGGAAGGATCCATTTTGTTCTAAAGTGATATAAACTGTATGTCAGACCTGCCCCAATCCAGTCCCTTAGAAAAGAAAGATCCTTGAGTCCATTAGGTTGAAGCAAAAGGTTCTTTTACTAAGGAAGTTGGTTACAGTAAAATCAGGCTTTCCTTTCCTAAGGTTTTCCCACATGAAAAAGATATAGAAAAAAAATCCCTTTTCCTGTTCTTGCTGTTACCAGTCTGTACTTTGCCAATCAGAGCACAATCATATTGCCCATTTGTCCATACACACACATTACAGCCTTATGGCAGGAACTGGCAGGACCTGACATTCTGCCCCCGCCCCCTTGGACAGGGACTTTAGTTCTGCAAAGGAAGAGAAGAGGGGAGGGAGAGGCACAGAATATTTCCTCATTAATAATTGGTTCAATGGGGTTTGTCTGAGTAACATTCATGGAACTTTTTAAGCAATCTGGAGGCTTTAATATGTTTGGAATCGACCCATTTAGTCCCTGATGGAGGAAAATCTTTCCATGCCACCAGAATGTCTCTGACTTCAAAGTGTTTTTCTCCCTCAATCATGATAGATCAAAAGGTAGTTGCACCTTTGGACGCAGGGAAGAAGTGACCTCTGCTTTCAATAGACTGCAATGAAATACGGGGTGTATGTGTTTGAGCATTTTTGGTAGTTCAAGTTTCACAGCACTGGGTTAATAATTCTTTTTATGTGCAAATGTCCAACATATTTTGGGCACAATTTTTTGGATTGTTCTCCTGACTGGACAATTTAGTAGACAGATAGACCTTATCTCCCAGTTTAAGGTCCTTAGTATTTGTGCACTTTTTATTGGCTTGCCTTTTGTATGCTTCTCTGGATTCCTCCAAAGCCTTTCTTAACACCTGCCAGGTGGTTTGTAATTGGGTCATCCATTCCTGGAGCAATGCAATTAATGGGGTGGCCTGAGGCAATTCGGGGATAGATACAAAATCTTATCCCATGGCCAGTTTAAATGGAGTGAACGCAGTACTACTGTGTATTGAGTTATTATAAGAGACCTCCACAAAAGGGAGACCTCTACAAAAGGGTCCAATTATCCTGCTGTAATTTCCATATGGGGTAATTACTATACAATAAATGTCTTTCAAAAATCTTGGGACAATGAGGAATTACCTTAGGATTGGAAAAGAGCTGATGTTGTTCCCATCATAAAAAAGGAAGAAAAAATAGATCCAGGAAACTAAAGACCAATCAGTCTAACATCAATACCTGGGAAGATACTGGAAAAGTTAATAAAAAAAACAGCTCTACAAACATCTAGAAACAAATAAAGTTATAACTAGTAGCCAGCATGGGTTTGTTAAAAACAGATAATGCCAAACCAATGTTATTTCATTCTTTGATAAATAACTAAATTAGTACACCAGCAAAATGCTGTGGACTTAGTATAGTTAGACTTCAGCAAGGCATTCGACAATCTGGACCACAACCTACTTCTTTATAAACTAGAAAAATGTGGGATAGCTTCACCCCCAGATAGATTTGTAACAATCCATACTCAAAGAGTAATCCTTAACGGTACTACATCTACATGGAGGGAAATAAGCAATGGGGTACAACAAGATTCCATCTTAAGCCTGGTACTCTTCAATATCTTTATAAATGTCTTAAATGAGGGAATAGAAGAGAAACTCATCAAATTTGCAGATGACACTAAACTGGCAGTAATAGCCAACACTCCAGAAAACAAGCTTGGGATCCAAAAAGATTTTGACAGACTTGAGCAATGAGCCCTATCCAACAACATGAAATTTAATGTGGGGAAAAGCAAGCTTTTACACCTGGGCAGGAAAAACCAAAGGTACAAGTACAGATTAGGTGAAACCTGGTTCAAAAACAGTAACTGTAAGAGGGACCTGCCAGCAGTATGTGGCAGCAGCCAAAAAAGCTAATACAATCCTTGGTTGTATAAACAGAGGTAAAGAATCAAAATCAAGTATTAGTACTGCTTTATAAAGCCTTGGCAAGGCCACACCTGGAATGCTGTATCCAGTTTTGGTTATCATATTATAAAACAGATGTTGAGACTTTGGAAAAAGTGAAAAGAAAAGCAACTAAGATGATTAAAGGCTTGGAGACTAAAACATGAAGAATGGTTGGAAGATTTGTGTTTGGCTACTCTAGAGAAAAAAAGGACTGAAGGAACATGCTAGCAATATTCCAGTATATGAGAGGCTGCCACAAAGAGGAAGGGATCAATTTATTTTTCAAAGCCCCAGAGGGCAGGTCAAGAAACAATGGATGGAAACTAATCAAGGAGAGAAGCAAACTGGAATTAAGGAAAAACTTACTAAAAATAAGGACAATTAACCAGTGGAACAGCTTGTCTTCAGAAGTTGTGAGTGCTTCGTCACTGGGGGGTTTTAAGAAGAGATTAGACAGTCACTTGTTTGAAATGGTATAGGGTCTCCTGCTTGAGCAGGGCGCTGGACTAGAAGACCTCCAAGGCCCCTTCCAGCTCTATTCAATTGATCTGATTGATTGATTGATTGATTGATTGATAATTAATATAGCATCTGAGGTACTGCTCCAAGACCCATTGATATGTTCACAGCCACCATTAGTAGCCGGATGATGCATGAAAGTGAGCCCCTGAGAATTCCCCAAAAGTTTTAGTAACTTGCCAAAATCGCAAAGTGAATTGGACTTTGTGATCTAAGATGATCCACTCTGGAGCAACCATGTAACCGGTAAACATGCTGCATGAATAGTTTAGCCAAAGTGTAAGCAGAGTGGATTTTTTGGCAGGGAACAAATGCACCTATTTGGAAAATACGTTGGTTATCACCCAAATTACTGTGGTCCATGAACTTTTGGGCCATTCTACTATAAAGGTCATTGATATCTCTTTCCATGGAGCTTTTGGTTCTGCTACGGATTGAAGGACCCTGGTGTCTTCCCTTGTCTCTGTTTGGTAGAAGCACAGGTAAGACAGCTGGCTACATAGTTTTCTATGTCCTTTTTGAAGGATGCCCACCAAAATTGCCGCTTGACTAGGTGCAGGGTTTTTATGAACCTGAAATGTTCCACAATTTTTGAATTATGGCTCTGTTATAGAACTAACAGCTGATGGCTTTCTGGGATGTACAGTTTGGCCGCCACCCAATCTAGATCATCCTGCAGTGTACATTCATTCTTATGTACCTCGTACCATTTGTCTTCTCCTAAAGCTGCTCTCAGGGTGTTCTTTAGATCATCAGTTAGTTGGGGTTTTAATTTAGCCTGCACTTGGGTGGTGACTATTTCCCTGGAGGAGATGATTGTCTTAATTACCTCTGGCTTTGAACTATTGTATTGTGGCAGTCTGGATAGAGCATCTTCTTCTTGGGAGATATCATAATGTGAAGTTAGATCAGTTATAGTACTGAGCCCACCAGGCCTGTTTCAGCAATAATCTGCAGTGGGGTTCTCAAGGCTTCTAACTTCTTACGGTCAGTCTAAACTTCAAATGGGGTTTTCCCCACTTCTAGGAAATGCCTCCAAGTTAGGAGCACCCAGCATGGGTTGGATTTTCCTTCTTCCTTTGTCTTTAGCAGGCAAATTCCAGGAAAGTCTACAGCTGCTTTCTGGTATGGGGAGGAGCCCACTTAGGCACTGCCCGCACTGTCTCTGGATGAATTTCTATGCCCTCATGGGATATTCAATATCCCAGATAGTCAATATTATTCTAGTGAAATTCACACTTAGAAAATTTGATTTATAGCTGGGCAGCTTGTTTCTTCTTCCCTGACCAATTTCACATGCTCTGCCATGGTCTTGGTGTAATTAAAAATATCAATCAACTAGATTAAGATCCCTTTATACAAGTGCTTATGTATCACCTCATTTATTAGCTGCATGAACACAGCAGGGGCACCCTGCAGTCCAAAAGGCAGGACCCTAAATCGGAAACAGCCTAAGTGGCAATTGAAAGCTGTCTTCCACTCATCCCCTTCCTTGATTCTTACTTGGTAGTATGCCTCTCGCAAGTCTAATTTCGTGAAAATTTTCCCTTTTGCCAAATGAGCCAACATGTCCATCATCCACTCCTTTTAGGGCTATTTCGTGAGCTCTCTGAGGCAGTTTTGCCTGCTTTTTGGCAGCTCTTAGGGTTGCCTTTTGGGTTGGGTGTGCGTCTCAGCAGACAGCAGTTCAGTGGCCTTCTTTTCTGCACCTAAAGCAGCCAGTGGACCGCTGGTGTGGGCTCTGCTTGTGTGGCTGTGGTTTTGGCACCTCTTTTTTCTTGGGCAAGATCTCTGCACACATGGCTTGGCCAATATTTGGATTGCACCAATCTCCATCTCTTCTGCTAGAATGTACCAATGATGGAGGGTGCAGGGGCACCCCTGGAGACACAGGTAATATAGATCTTGTCACTCAGCCCGTCTTGAAAGCAGCCAATCAAGATATCTTTTGTTTAATCAGTTAACCAGCAGGTTAGGTCATGGAACTCCTGGATGTACTTGCCCACTCCTCTCTGTCTCTGGCTGATGGTTTTTATGCAATCTCTGGCTTTTCAGTTGGCCAAAGAATCCTTGAAGTGCTTTGTATGGGTAGTCATGAAGCGGTTGAACTTTCTCAGCTCCAGAACATTGTCATTGTGGAGAGTGTTCATTGACTCAGCAGTCAGCTGCTCCAATGCCATGGTCATGCACCGCCCCTTGGCCAGCTATTTCCAGACCATATTCCTGCATGTAGGTCCAGATGTGCACCATGAAGAACCCCATCTGCCTGGGGTCTCCATTGAATTTTATGCCAAGGGTGGGTGTCTTGTGATCCCTCTGTCACTCAGGAGCTGGTCCCGAAGCCGGGGCAAGTTGGACTGCGGAGCCCAGTGCAGGGACGGTTCTTTCTCTTGAATATCTAAGTTAGCCTCACTCTAGTCTACCACACAGCCTTGAACAGTGAGAAGACTTATCCAGCTGCTCCAACAATATATGAGGCACTATTGTACCTACAGCCAAGACAACTGGCCATCATTATTGCCATTGGCAGAATGTTCTTATAAAAACTCTCCCTAACACATCGATTTCAATAATATCCTTTCAAGCTCATATGGAATATACCCAAGAATATTAGTAATAGCACTTATATACCACTTCATTGGGTTTTATAGCATTTTCTAAAAGATTTACAGCATCAGCATATTGCCCTGAACAATTGGGTCCTTATTTTATCAACCTTGGAAGGTTGGAAAGCTGAATCAACCTTAAGCCAGTAAGATAGAACTCCTGGCAGTGAGCAGAGTCAGCCTGCAATACTATACTCTAACCACTCCCCCACCATGGCTCCTCTTACCCCCATAGAAGGTTTTCACTTTTGGCCTTCAACTCCCAAACATGGGAGAGGAGGAACTTTCTAATGCTATTTCTGTGTCCGGCAACTGCCACCTGACTCACTGACTATTTCAGAAGCAGGTAAGGAGATTTCCTTTGAGGAAGTTTCACTGCCTTTTTATCAAGTTTCCATGGGAACTCAGACTATGAAGAGACTATGCAGGAGCGGGAAAGCATCTTCGAAGAGCCCATGGAGGAGGAAGAAAGCCAAGTTGGAAGGGGGAGTAATGTAAGAGAGGAGCAGATTGAACCTGAGGGTGAGGTCAAACAGGTCATCAGTTTACAGTCATACACCACAAGAAACACATGTCTATCCCCCGCCCCCCTTGAACTCTGTGGATCCTTATCAATTGCATATTTGGTTAGACTGTTAATGGATCAGATTCTTGTGTATAGGTTGCATGTAAAACTCTTAGGGAGGGTAATGGTCTCAGTGATTAAAGACACAGGCTTGTCAGTTGGAAACTCGACAGCCCAGGTTCAAGAGTGCCATGCGACAGGGTGAGCTCCCCTTATTTGCCCCAGCTCCTGCCCACCTGGCAGTTTGAAAGATACAAATGCAATTAGATAAATAGGTGCCATTTTGATGAGAAGGTAATAGTGTTCAATGTGCCTCAGCATATAGTCATGCTGGCCACATGACCAAAGAAATATCTTTGGATAGTGCTGGCTCCCTCAGCTAGGAAATGGAGCACCGCCTCCTACAGTCAAATACAACCAGACAGGGGAAACCTTTATATTAATAACCTTTTGTGCTTTAAACTCAACTCCTATTAATGATTAGTTGTGCCTGACAAAAGTGATTCTTATTATAATGCAAATAAAGTAAAGAATTTGTCCTTATGCAAGTCTATTGAAAAACAACCTGCACTAGTCAAGTGCTCCATTACCAAAGTATACTCCTCCAAGAGGAACTGTGTAAGAACTTTATACAGATAAGCACAAACACACTGCAGCAACCCAGAATACCAGAAGAAAGAAATATACAACTATACAACATATTTATTTATTTATTTATTATATTTATATTGCTGCCTGTTCGCCCATGGCGACTCAAGGCAACTTACAGAATTTAAAAAAACACATTTAAAAATAGTAAAACTCATAAAAAATCAAATAAATTAATGTAATAAAATCACCCCTGACCGCCACCTCCTGCCCCAGGGACAGCCGATCATATGAGCCATTTAATGGGCTCCATTCCGCTCTGGGTTCCCTAGGCCCGCTTCAGCGCTTTCTGGAAGAGAATTAGGATGGGGGCCGTTCTAATCTCTGGGGCAATGATGTTCCAGAGAGAGGGAGCCACCATGGAGAAGGCCCTTCTTCTGGGTGTATCTCCCTCGGGGATGGGACCCGCAGCATTCCTTGCCTCCCCGTTCTAATGGGTCGGGTAGATGTGACCAGAAAGAGATGGTCCCTCAGATAACCTGGTCCCAAGCCATGAAGGGCTTTAAAGGTGACAACCAACACCTTGAATTGCACCCGGAAGCAAATCGGCAGCCAATGAAGCTCCCACAGGAGAGGTGATACATGTGCACACCGAGGTCTGCACAAAACCACGTGGGCCGCTGCATTTTGCATCAACTGGAGCTTCCAGATGCTCTTTTAAGGGCAGCCCCATGTAGAGCGTGTTGCAATAGTCAAGATGGGAAGTGACTAAGACATGAGTGACTGTGAGTAGGGATTGCCGGTCTGGGAAAGGGTGTAACCGGCACACAACTTGCAGTTGCACGAAGGCCCTCCTGGCCACAACAGGTCACCTCTTCGAGCAGGAGTCGTGAGTCCAGGAGAACCCCCAGATTACACATAGGGTTTGTTTGGGGTAGTACCATCCCATCCAAGACCAAAGATGGCAATTCTCCCTGAGCCAACAAACCCCAAACCCAGAGCCACTTGGTCTTGCCAGGGTTTAGTTTCAAGCCATTGCTCCCCATCCAACCCCTAAAAGCCTCCAGGCACTGCGAGAGGGAGGACACGGCATCACTTAACTCAACATGGGCTGAGACATACAGCTTAGTATCATCAGCATATTGAGGATACCTCAGTCCATAGTGACGGATGATCTCACCCAGCGGCTTCATATAAATGTTGAACAGGAGTGGAGAAAGTACCAAGCCCTGTGGCACCCCATATAGCAGTGTACATAGCATCTTGTAACAAAATGGATACTCACACAACTTTATCAAAAAGTTTCTGACCAGTCAACCCATTGAAGCACAACCAATACAAACTGTGAAAAGGATAACATGGATAACATTATCATATATCAAAAATATCTCAGAAACAATCAAGAAACTATTACAACCATAACAAAAAAACCTACAAGCCCTCCAAAACAAATGAAAGACCCAGCAGACCAAGAAGAAGAAAAAGAGTAATTTGTAACTTCCTACAGGACTTTACAACTTCTGTGTGGACAGTATATTCATAAATACCAACTAGCAGTCAGAAGACACCATGGAAACTTCTTAATTTCACAACACATGGACAGACTCAACCATAGTTTCAACTGGGAAGCTATGAGCATCCTAGACTAAGCTAAATCCAAAAATGCTTGGAAGCTTGATATTCAAGACAAATTAGCCATATAAAGATAAACCACATTTAGACCATTCAAAAGAGACAATAAAAAAGTTAAAAAGGAAACAAAAATTCCAAAACCCATCCTCTCCAGCAACCTAAACACAGATAAGCAGACATTATAGTATCTAAGGAGAGCCAATTTAATCTAATGATTAAAGCACCGAAAGCAGAGACCGTAAGTTTAAATCTTGCTTAGCCATGAAAACCTGATGGGTGACTTTGGGCTCTCTCAGTCCAACCCACCTCACTGAATTGTTTTGGGTGGGGGGAGGGAAAGGGGAGGAAAGGGCATTGGATATGTTAGCTGCCATGATTGTTATTGTTTGTAAAAATAATAAAGGCAAAAAAGAAAGAGGAAGAAAGAAGAGGAAGGGAGGGAAAGAGGACGAGAAGGAAGGAAGGAAGGAAAATGTAAATGAATGAATGAATGAATGAAATGGAATTATTAGCACCAGATAAATCAAGCAGAAAATAATACCCTCTTTTTCAAGGAGAAAACCACATCTCCAAAAATACTGTTAAGGTAATATTGCATATAAGCAAACGCCACATTCACTAGCGTTAATGATGCTACTTACTACTTAGTTGGGTAATGAAATGTTTGTGAGCAAACAACCAAACTCAGCATCAAGGACTCCATGGTTAATTCTTCAGAAGGGCAAACTTTTATCTTGTTTCTTACTTTCCATCATTTTTCAACTTATCTCACATTATTTCTTGCCTACATTTTGGTTTCCAGATAGGCAATTTCTGTTACTAAGCTATTCGTTTTCATCTTGGGTTTGAAGTGGAAAGAATGTGAATGGACTTTCTAAATGAGATTATTAGTGAACATATACTGATTTTTAAACTCCATTCTTTCTATATTTCTCATTATATACTGCTCTTGATGAAAGGAGATAAAATATTTTTGTCCACACTTTATATCTTCTTTGAGTTCTATTTCAACAGCCATTGAACTGTTTCTGAGTTATTTTGTTTACTTCTTTACAAAAACTATCACCATCATATGTTATCACTTCAACTAAAGGAGCTGATAGCAATGACAATTGTTCCCATTGCTGCAGATGCCATATCTACAGTATGCTTGGAGAAAGCATACCTAACAACGTCTCAGTGCTCGTTTGCCTAGAGGTCAATAAAATAAGGACCCAGATTGTTGGGAGCAATATGCTAACTCTGTAAACTGCTTAGAGAGGGCTGTAAAGCACTGTGAAGCGGTATATAAGTCTAAGTGCTGTTGCTATAAACTACAAGGTTGAAGGAGCCATTTTCTCTTTTGAACTGTTACAATGATTCTCAATTATTTCTGTTCTCAGTTAATATAATTAAAGTGCTTGCTAAACTTTATATTACAGTAATAAATGATTCCTATAAATATATATTCTTATATGAAAATATTGACCACATTTTTTTTAATATCAGGAAGAGAAGAAAAGAAAGAGAGAGAAAGAACATTGTGATACTGAGGGTGAAATGGATGACTTTGATCCAGGAAAAAAAGTGGAAGTTGATCCACCCTCTGATCGTCCAGTCCGGGCCTGTAGAACTCAACCCAGTGAGTAATTTAGATTTGGTGTATCAGTAATGTCAGTCATGATAATGCATTTATAAAAGTCATAGCAAATCTTTAATATGTATGTTAAAAATGACATGCCATGATACTTTGAATGACACCAGCATTCACCAATACCCAACAACTATTCTGAAAAGAATGGCCCAGTCTCATCTGATTTTTAGTAACTGTATGAGAATGGAATGTGCTCTCATTAGGTCTCTGGACTCTCCAGAAGTTTGTGTGAGGGCTGTGCTCTTTCATAGCATCCAGAGCCTCTGAAATCATGTGACAGGGGAATGTGCTTTCATGTACTTTTGGAGACTTCAGAAGCTGCAGAAGGATATTCTCCAAAACCACGAGCGAAGGCCTCATGCAACCAATTTCAGTCTTGGGTAGGCTAGAGCCTCTCAATAGAAAGAGAAAGAGAACACTAGCAAAGGTAAGCATGCGTAGTAGATCCTAAGACCACAAGGCAGCCTTTTTTATGTCAGTGGTGGCATTAGAGCTGAAGTAGAGGCCTAGACCTTTATTTCAGGTCCAGCCTCAGTGCTACTGCCAGGCTTCTCTCAACTTAGATGTTTAGGAAAGAAAGATCCTTGACTCCATTCTTTGAAGTGAAAGGTTCTTTTACTAAAGTCAAGTGGTTACAGCGAAAGCAAAGCTGGATCTGAGTAATCCTGTGCAAAGGTTGCAATTTTCCCCTTCCTCTGGTCCTCCCCCCTAGACCAATCCGTTAGTGTCCAATAGTATTTCTTTTTGATGATTTGGGAACAGCTTTGAAGGTTGGCGCCTTCAAGTTTTGCATACTATTCTCGGACTTCATCCTTGATCAGTCAGTTTAGTCCAGCTCAATAACTTATGCCATGCCCTAAGATTCCTTATCCTTGCACATTCCCATGCCCAATTCTTACTTCCCCTCCCTTGCATTGTATGGTAGGATTCCAGTGAAGGGAGGTATGCTAAAGGTGGGAGGTCTGACATTCTGCCCCCTTTGAAAAAGATATTAGTCCTTTAGGAAAGGAGACAAAAAGGAGAGATAGTTGGAGTTTAATGAGGCTTCTTTGGCTATTTGTGGTCAAATTTACAAAGACGTTTTGATGTTTGCACATGTTAGGGATCCCCCACTTCTGTCTCTGAGGGAGGGAAATCCTTCCACACAATTAGATATTGGATTTTCCTTCAATGTCTATGGGAGTCCAAAATGCCTTTAACTTCAAAATGCTGTTCCCCTTCAATTAGAATGGGAATTGGTGATGGTTTTGCAGGGCATAGGGGTTTCAATTGCTGATTTCAATAGGCTACAGTGAAAACAAGGTGAACATACCTGAAGGGTTTTGGTAGGTCCAATTGAATTATTAGTGAATTGATGACTCTGCTGACAGGGAAAGTACCAATGTTTTCTTGATGGCTGCCTAGAATGCAGATATTTGGTGGAGAGATAGACTTTATCGCCTATGTTAAAAACTTTTGGTTTGGAGCATTTTTTGTTGGCATGCTTTTTATAGGTTTCTCATGCTGCTTCTAGCTCTTTGTGGACTATTGGCCAGGTGCTTTGAAGTTGTGTAATCCATTCTGCTCATGATGTAGTTTGTGGCTTGGCCCGGGGTAATTTGGACATTGCTACAAAGTCCTGGTCGGTGGTGATTTTAAAGGGGGTGAAGCCTATGCCACTATATACTGCATTATTGAAGGCCACCTCTGCAAAGGGCATGAGCTGAATCCAGTTGTGCTGTTGGTAGTTAATGTGGCATCTTAGGTATTGTTCCAGGATGCCATTTTATGTTCACACACACCCGTTCACCTGGATATGATGGGAAGAGCTAAGCCCGTGGGTAGTGCCAAACAATTTTGCTCCTGTCAAAATTGTGAAGTCAATTGAACTCTGTTATCTGAAATGATGAGCTCCAGGGCTCCATGGAGTCTATATACATGTTACACAAAAAGTTTGGTTAGGGAGCATGCTGAGGGAATCTTAAGGCATACTACAAAATGTCCTTTTTCAGGGATGGCCATGAGCTTACAGACCTGCTCCCTCCCCCTCCCCAAAAAAAGCTTAATGTTCTTCCTTCTCCCTCCACTAGCTTTCTTTCTGCTCACCATGCCCAGTCCACTTACTTGTCACTTTCCCTGCAGGGGCTGACAGTTGTCTTAGCTAGAATGCTAACAAAGGCAATTCTCCCTAGAGTTGGATCGAGAGCATCTAGGCATGGGTAGTAGCTCTATGTTCTGCATGTAGACTGAGCATGTGATCTTTATTTCTATATTTAGTCAGACCATATTTAGTCTATATTTATTCCTCCTCCTCTGCTGGTCTCCCAGTTCAGCTCAGTCCGCACACAGAAAAGACGTATTGGAGAGAGCTTTGTCCAGGCCTAGATCCTCCAAGTGTGAGCTTACAAAAAAATCATTTTTCTTCCTTTCAGGATTGGTTACAGCACTAGGCAGCTTTTCGGTCTGCCAAATTGCTGCCTCCATTGCCGGCTTGATTAGCCGAGGTCCCAGCCAACCGCGGTTAGCAGTAGGGCCCTTAATAGCGGATCCGGCTCCCTGGCGAGCGGTGGTCCTGACATTTCCACCAAAACAGGTGGCAAGGGGCTCAGTCACTGCCCAGCTGTGTCTGGGGCATACTGTTTGGCAGCGAGAGCGCATAGGGCGCTATTGAAGCCACAGCAGCTGCAACCTTTGGAAGGTCCGACTGCCTTTCTTTTGTTGGAAGAAACATCCTTCTAGGTTCTGCTCCAAGTGGGGAAACAGACACTGGAAACATGGAGACTGCTTGGAAAGATGGTTTAATGGTGGACAGGATCACATGGCTTGAGTTCCTGAACAGAAAAGGGGCAGATACAGTAAATCCTCTGGTTTTTATGCTCTCTCTGGCTCTGCATTTCTTGGGGGCCCGAAAGAGTATCCTGATTGGTTGTCAGACTTCCAGGGGGTGGGGGTTTTAGCTAGCCTTGCCGGCTGATGCAATCTTCCCAGGTGCCATGTGGTGAGCCTCTGTCTAGATGGGTCCCATTGTGTTAGTTTCTGTTGCTATTGTGTTGCAAATGTCCTTTGACAAAGGATTGGGTTTCTGCCTCTGGCCCATTAACAAAGGGTGGGGGGCAGGAAGGTGGGAGCTGCTGTGTCTGTAAAACATGCTTCTCCCAGGGAAATATAATATTCTGCCTTTTTCATATTTTCTAAAATATTTCACTCTTCCAGGAAAGGGGTGGGTGCTAACTTCCTACACTTTAAAGTGGGAGATGGCATCTCGTGTGCTTTCCTCTGCTCAGAAGCCCAAGGCAGATGGCAAGAGAGCTTTTCCTGGGTCCTCCCTTGTTATAGGGCTGGGCTCTTCAAGCCAGAGAGCGGCAGCCGGGGGAGCTACAACCAGGAGCCAGGCAACTGCATCTAAGAGCAGCAGAGACTCCAAAATCGCTGACAAGGATGCAGAATGTCACCAAAAGGCAATTGAAAAGGAGCTGGCTAAGATCCAAAAGGCTTAGAAAAGCCTGGATCAATGGGGGGGTTGGCAAAAGTTTCCCGCCCTCAGGAAGAAGGGCCTTTGGAACCTGGTAATTTTCCAGATTCTTTGCAGCCAGCCTATTACCACCAATGGTCTCCAGATGGCGCCAGAAAGTCATGCTATCCAACCTTAGGAAAAGTTTTGGATAGAGCTGAATCATTTTCTCTTGCAAGCACTAACTTGCCTGTGACTGGAACGGAGGGGTCTGCTCCTCCTCCCAGAATTAAACCAGAAGCTTCCTTTACTCCTACAGCTGCAGGAATCCGTCCTATGGAGGAAGCAAGTTCAGATTTGCCTGAACAGTTGAAGGACCTTTCCCAAGCTATTACGCAGGGAATAGTTGCAGGCTTGCAGCAGAGGACTCTTCCTTCCCAAGGGGCTTCCTCTTACCAACAGCAACAGACACAGTCCATGTTTCAAGAGGATTGGCTGGATCCTCTAGATCTGACCTCCCTGGTTCCTTCCATGAGGAGTGGGGACTCTTCGGTAGAAGAGGAGGAATTTCTGACCTTTTCAGAAGATGAAGGGCAGAATCCGGATCCATCGCCCTTTACTGGTCTTTTTAAGCCAGACTTATTTAAATCATTGCTGCGTAAAGCCAAGGCCATAATGAATTTGGCCCCTGATCAAGTTTCAGAAGCAGCCCAGAGTCCTGGGGATTCAGGCCATCTGCTCTTTTCTGAGCCTACAGTGGAAGCTGAGGTAATTCCAGCTCCCAAATTATTTCTGCATGTGATTCAGAGGCAGTGGACCAATCCTGGAGCAGGTATGCCTCCGTCTAAATCGGAAAGGAAGTTTTACAATGTAGCCTCAGATCTTTCTGACGCACTAGAGGTTCCTGCGGTAGACAAGCCTGTCACTGCTATGACTTCAGTGGCAATTTTGCCTCCTGATGCAATGGATTGTTTGAAGGCTGAGGACAAAAAGGCTGAATTGTCCTTATGAAAGTCCCACCAGGCGGCTGCCTGGGCAATTAAGGCTGCTACATCAGCTTCGTTCTTTAATAGGGCTTCTTTGCTCTGGCTTTGCCGGATGCAGGAACGAATTCCTTGTGTAATCTCACATTTCAGAAGATGTGAGATTACACAAGGACATAAATAAGCTGGTGGCTGCGGCTGAGTTTTCTTGCCTGAACTGAATGTGGCAAGTTCGCTTCTAGATCACTAACCTCTTCAGTTACAACCGGGCACCTGCTATGGCTCAAACATTAGCAGGCTGACAATAAAAAACAAATTGAAGTTGGCTTCGGCCCCCTTTTCAAGCAATAACTTGTTTGGGGAGGCCCTTGACCCAATTCTAGTTGAGACAAGGGTTAAGGGCAAAGTCATGCCTCCTCTTTATAGGAGGGGGGAGAGAAGATTCTCTCCATATTTTTGGAGACAATCCTTTCGTACTCCAGAGTCGGGAGGCAATTACCAACAATTTCAGAGATCATATTCTGGCAGTCAGAACAGACAGATGGAGAGGTCAGAGTTCTGGGGCCACCAGCAGTTTCAGAGCAAACAGCCCTTTTGTGGGGCAGGAAGTCATCCCTATCATCATTCAAAATGACTGCAGCGCTGTTCTGCATCTGGGCAGTTGGGTCAGCCTCCATTTTCATCAATGGGAGGCCACAACTTCAGACAGGTAAGTACTCAGCACAGTGCAGTCAGGTTTGTCTCTAGAGTTTCTCTACACTTCCCCCAAAGATTTTTTTTATGAAGTGTCCCGTTTCCAGGGATGTAAACAAAAGAAGCCTGATGGACTCAGTGATCAACAACTACTGGAGTTCCAGGCAATTCAGCCTGTGCCTCAGGAGGAACAGGGACTGGGCTTTTATTCAGGACTATTCCTGGTACGGAAGAGCTCGAGGGGATGCAGAGCTATTCTGGATCTAAAACTTCTGAACTTGGAGTACAACTGTTTCAAAATGCAGTCACTCCATCAATTCTGGGGAGTATATGACACGGTGAATTCCTTCCATCCATTGATCTCACAAAGGGATATCTTCATACACCCATAAGCAGGATCACAGATAGTTTCTCCGCTTCACTTATGCAGGCAGGCACTATCAACACAGGGCCATGCCATTCGGTCTGTCCTCAGAGCCAAGAGCATTCACTAAGATATTGGGAGCTCTGGCACCTCACTCAGCTCTGGCTCACCTTTGATCAATACCTATCAGATCCAGTGTTACCTGGATGACATTCTGATTCAGTCCTCATTCAGGCAGTTTCAGACCTAAAGATCACGATTCAGGTCCTACAAGCACATGACTTTTCAATAAATAGCAAGAAGAGTCATTTTTCCCCAACTACCAGATTGCTCCACTTGGGAGCCATAATAGACATATCAATATGTATGGTCTCTCTCTCTCTCTCCGGAGAGACTGGACAGTTTGCATCAATTGGCAAGAAGGATCTCAGCCAGGGGAACAGTACCTCTCGCTCTCCTGCTGCAGCTCCTGGGGAAAATGATGTCATCTATCTCCATCGTTCCATGGGAATGACTGCACTCCCACGCAGGGAGCGCAGGGTGCTGCAATGGTTTCTCCTATCCTATCAACGATCCAACAGGAGAGGGTAAGAGTTCCCCTACAGGTACTGTACTCCCTTCAGTGGTGGAGATCTCAGGCTCTCACCAGGGGATGTCTATTCAAGGAGCCAGACCATCTGACCATCACAACAGAAGCCAACCTTTATGGTTGGGATGCTCATTGCCAGTCACAGATCTCACAAGGCCGGTGGACCCAGGCAGACCTGTCTCACAAAATCAATTGGCTGGAGCTCAGAGTGGTTTATTTGGTCCCCAAGAGCTTCAAAGATACAATAGAGGGTCAATACGTTCTGGTCTTAACAGACAACATGACGGCCAAGGCACACATCAATCGGCAAGGGGGGGGACTCATTCCAGGCCCCTCATGATGGTGGCGGATTGCCTGGGGTGCTGGGCGGAGAGACATCTTCAGCCCATAAGGGCAGAGCACATCTCAGGGGTCCTGAATGTGCAAGCAGGGTGACAATGGATCAGTCAGAGTGGCGCCTGCATCCCTCACTCTTTCAACAGCTGTCGTTACGGGAGGCTGGTTCTGGATCGGTTTGCCTCTCCAGAGAACTCCCACCTGCTGAGGTTCTTCAGGAGGTTCAGGTCAAGTGCCCGGACAGGATGGCTGCCCTTCGCCTCGGGGTCTGTTATATGCCTTTCCTCCCCTATTCCTGATTCCAGCAGTCATCAGGAAGGTCCTTTCGGAGAGGGCGGAAGTGATCCTGAGAGCCCCATATTGGCCCAGGAGACCATGGTTTGCCGACCTGGTCCTCCTGTCAGTGAGAGAACCCTGGAAAATTTCTCGGGACCGAATATCCGTCAGTCAGGGGGCCCTGGTCCATCCGGACCCTCAGTGGTTCCAACTGATCCCCTGGAGATTGAGTGGTGGTCCTTGAGGCGGGAGAATTTTTCTCAGAGTTATCCAGACTATCCAAGCTTCCAGATGACAGTCCATGGACAGGATATACAATGCAACCTGGAAGGCCTTTTGCTCCTGGTGCTCCAAATCAGGGACTGACCCTTTGAAGGTTTCGGTGGCTCAGCTCCTGGAGTTCTTCCAGGAGGGATTAGACAAGGGGTTAACATCCAATACCATCCGGAGACAGGTAACTGCTCTGTCCTCCGTTCAGTCATGTGGGAGTTTAGAGTCACTTGCTAAGCATCCCACAGTGTGCAGGTTTGTCAGGGGCGCCTCTAACTTGCGCCTTCCTGTGGTATACAGATATCCCACTTGGGATCTCTCTAAGGTTTTACAGGTTCTAACGGAGGTTCCCTTTGAGCCGCTAAGAACAATAAGTCTCCACTTCCTCATCTTTAAGGTGGCCTTCCTCATAGCTATTACATCGGCCAGGAGAGTTTCAGAGTTGGTGGCTCTTTCTGTTAGGCAAGACCTCTGCATTTTTCACCAGGACAGGGTGGTCCTCCATTTGGACCCTTCTTTCATTCCCAAAGTCAATTCATAGTTTCACAGGGCCCAGAAGTTGATTTTGCCTAATTTCTGTCCGGGCCTAATTTCTGTCCGGGCCCATTTCTGTCCTTGAACAGAAATGGCATACTTTAGATGTTAGAAGGGCCCTCCGTATTTACATCAAATGCACGTCTTCCTTCTGGAAGACAGAATCCTTATTTATTTCCTTTTAGCCATCTACTCTGAGAAACAGGGTCACTCCTTCCATGGTGGGCTGTTGGATCAGGGTTTGTATTGCCAAGGCATATGAGTCCCAAGCCCTGCCTACATCTAGGCACACTACAGCACATTCCACCAGAAGCGCAGCCACAATGGCGGCGTGGGCGACGCAAGCCTCGATTGAGGTGGTGTGTCAAGCAGCAACCTAGTCCTCCCCATTTATTCTATAAGTTGGATTCCTTTGCCTCGGCGGAGGCGGCCTTCAGGAGGCAAGTCCTCCAGAGGGTTCATAGTGTCAGGGGACTTAGGACCAGACTGCACCCACCCATTGGGGACAGACCAGCTTTGATATATCCCATGCCTGGATGCTCTCGATCCAGCTCTAGGGAGAATGGGCATTGGTCCTACCTGAACGCCATTTCTAGTAGAGCTGGAAGAGAGCATCCAGTCCCACCCTTACTAATGTCTGGTCCACAGTCTGGAGGGGCTAATATTTTTCAGGTCACAAGTCTATTCATCGCTATGCCTTCGCCGAACTGGGAGACCAGCAGAGGAGGAGGGAGTGACCAAATATGGAAATAAAGATCATGTGCTCAGTCTACATGCAGAACATAGAGCTACTACCCATGCCTGGATGCTGTCTTCCAGCTCTACTAGAAATGGCATTTAGGTAGGATCAACACCCATTTTCCTCAAGATTAAAGAGGAAATATTTCTCAAGCCTGACCAAGGCTTGCTGACTCCCTGAGGCCTTTCCACGCATTAGTGGGCCTAGCTGACAGAGGCCTTCTGGGCATGGTGGGGAATAGGGGAGTTAGGGACCTGACTGATGGTGGGGAGGCAGGAGGCCTATGTACTACCGGATTTAACTGTCTGAGACCTTCTAGCCCATGGCAGGTTTCTGCATGCTAGTGGGCCTAGTTGACTGAGGCCTCTCAGGTCATGGTATAGTGGGAGTTATCAGGGCAAACACATTGCCAAGCACCCAAATTTTGATGACCCAGCCACTGGGGTGCTGCACTGGGCAGTGGTTATAAGTCTGTTTTGGTAAAGAACAAAGTATTTAATAAGGCTATTTCATTCATTCATATCTTGGATGTCTTCTGCTTGTGTTCCCTTTATTTTTTTGAGATATATATATATATATATATATGTATGTATGTATGTATGTATGTATGTATGTATGTATGTATATTTGTTTTCTGAGGTTTTGGAGGTGTTTATATGTAGGTCTTTGATTATTCGGGTTTTCTCCCGCGTAAAATTAGAAGTGTCTTGGTGACGTTTCGACAAAGTCTCATTCATCATCTTCAGGCTGGTGTTCTCGGCTTCGTGCTTCTAGGAGCAATGTGTGATCAGACTAACCCGAGCACAACCAAGCCCCCACCCAAACAGAACACGCCCCCATCCAATCAGAGCACAGCCAAGCCCCCATCCAATCAGAGCACAGCCAAGCCCCCAACCAATCAGAACACACCTCCACCCAATCAGAACACAGCCAAGCTCTCACCCAATCAGTTCACACCCCCACTGGCAGTTAAAAGGAAGAAACAGCTGCGACCACACATTGCTCCTAGAAGCACGAAGCCGAGAACACCAGCCTGAAGATGACGAATGAGACTTCATCGAAACGTCGCCAAGACACTTCCAATTTTACGCAGTACAAAACACGAATAATCAAAGACCTACACACACACACACACACACACACACACACACACACACACACACACTTAATGAATTCTATTTTTAACATTTGCATGTCTCATAAGCTCTTTTGATTGGTCCTTTTTTCTGGGGTGGAAGGTAGAGTATGTACTCTTAAATGAATGGTTAATTTGTTATCTTTCTTGTGAAGAAACACATTCAATAGTAGAAGACCTCTGTAGAAATAGCTTATATTATTAGAATAGTGAAAACATAAGAATTACTATCAAAACCTATTTTTTGTGTTGTATTATAGCAGAAAATGAGAGCACTCCTATTCAGCAATTATTGGAACATTTCCTTCGTCAGTTACAAAGGTAAGAATATATCATATATAAATATAATAAGATGTACAGCTGCTGTTTTGAGTTTTGAAATTTAGATGCTTAACAATGTGTCTTCTCTGATAAAGAGGTGTTTAAAATTTAAAGTTTAAAATTTCTTTACCAAATTGATCCACTTTATTTTTTGCAATAAGAAAAGGGCTCTGGAGACTCTAGAAATATTTATAGATCATATTGCTTGGTACAGGTAGATGAGCTTTAATCAGGTTCTTAATTTACCTCCAGGTTTGGAAGACCCTTTCCCACTTACTGAACATTTTTGTTCATTTATGTTACATTTACATTTATATTTACATTATATTTATGTAAAGAGCCATGGTGGCGCAATGGATAGAATGCAGTACTGCAGGCTTCTTCTGTTGACTGCCGGCTGCCTGCAATTTGGCAGATCAAATCTCACCAGGTTCAAGGTTGACTCAGCCTTCCATTCTTCTGAGGCGGGTAAAATGAGGACCCAGATTGTTGAGGGGAATATGCTGATTCTGTAAACCACTTAGGGCTATAAAAAGCACTGAAGTGGTATATAAGTCTAAGTGCTATTACTATTGCTATTTGTCCTCCTCCTGAGAACCCAGATTGTTGGGAGCAATATGCTAACTCTGTAAACATCTTAGAAAGGGTTGTAAAGCACTGTGAAGTCTAAGTGCTATTGCTATTTATTGTATGGAATCTAATGGGAGAGGAAAATGTGACTTACATTGAACAATATTTGCATTGAACTATGTATCTTATCCATAGGATAACTAAATTGAATTATTGCTTTTTGCAGTAATTCAATATAGCAACTGATAGGTCTCACTTTCAAGCAGTCTATAATTAACCCTGCCCCCACCACCAAGCATCTTTTTTTTTTTAAAAAAAAATTGATTTATATGCCGCCCTTCTCCGGAGACTCAGGGCGGCTTACAGTGCGTTAAGCGTAAATATACTTTTGTATATTTTATACAAAGTCAGCTTATTGCCCTCATAAACTGGGTCCTCAATTTACCTACCTTAGAAAGGATGGAAGGCTGAGTCAACCTTGAGCCTGGCAAGATTCGAACTTACTTTAATTGCAGACAGCTAGTGTTAAATTGCAGTGCCTTGACTGCAGTTATCCAGGCTCCTTGTCCTCAGAGCACTTGTCTCGAATTCTTTACTTTCTCCAGGAAAATAGGCTGCCTAGATCCTCTTAAAGGACCAATTAGATTTGGCTTGGGCCATGTAGAAACATGCAATAGGTGTACTTAGCAGCACCAAGATTTTAGTGGATGATTTAGAGTAGTTTTTCACTAATTGGCTGCTTAAAAGAAGATAAATCCAATATAGGTAGTGTTCAGTTTAAAACAGTTCATTTAGTGACAGAAGTTACAATGGTGCTGAAAAAAGTGATTTACAGCTATTCTTCACACTTAACGACTTTGCAGCATCCCCAGAGTCACATGATTCAGGTGCTAGGCAACTAGCATATATTTTGACGGTTGCAGTGTTCCAGGGTTAGGTGATTGTCATTTGTGATCTTTCCAGATGGCTTCTGATAAGCAGAATGAATGGGGAAAGCAAGATTTGCTTAATGACTAAGATTCACTTAACTGCAATATTCACTTAACCACCATGGCAAAAAAGGTCATAAAATTGGATACAATTCATTTAAAAACTACCTTACTTAACAGAAATTCTAGTCTCAATTCTGGCATAGGTCAAGGACTATCCATATCTCATTAGTTGCTCTCTGTTTGAGAGGGGCCCATTCTGGACCTCTTCCTCATATTATCTCATCCTACCCTGAACACTAATGGCAAATGGGAAAGAAGACTATCAAGCGAATAAATTCACTGGAAGGATAACTTAATCAGAGAATTAGTGGGAGGGAACAAAGACTGTCTAGTCATCACAATTTGTGTGTCAGTTTCCTCTGAAATTCCCCCATAAACCCCATCCTTATGAACTGCCTCCAAAATTACTAATTTATCTCCCAGGATGAAGAAACTTGACTTTTGGTCATGTCCCATTCCCCATTTGTTTTTGCTGTGTAAAGGAAGAGAGAGACACCTTCCATCTTCATCTGGTTCTGTTGTGCTATGCTTGAACATTAAACTTGGCAAGCTGTTCGGCCCATCTTCAATCAAGGAAAATGGGAAACATTATGTGTCTATTTTCCTTCTGATGGATGAGATGATATAACAGAATACAGATCTGGCTTTTAGAAAGGGGAAGAAAGCAATGAAATATTAAAAGGAAGGAAATGGCAATTCCTGAGAAAGTGGAATGTATTCAATAGATACTTCAAATAATCTCACCGATTTTATTTGATATAAAATGGGACAGATAGAAACTGAGAGGCTTTCATGATTGTAAACATCTTTCTGTCAAACATCAGCCATAATACTAATGACTGTTTTGAATAATATGCAGATTGTACTACACGAATGGCTATTTTATATGTGAAATTATGACTGAAATATTTCTGCCCCTATATTGGTTCACACTGTCAGGAAGTTTCTCCTTACTTTTAGGTTGCTTCTTTCTTTGTTCAGTTTCCATCCATTGCTTCTTGTTTTGCCTTCTGGTGCTTTGGAAAATACATTGCCCCCCCCTCTTCTTTTTGGCAGCCCCTTAAAAGCCTGTTGCCTAACACACTCTTGGGCAAAGCATGTGAGCCATTTCCTCCTTTCAGTGGTCCATGAAAGTGCATCTATAGTATGTAGATAATAAAGTTGAAAAAAGATGAACAACATTTTTATAAAACTATAGATATGTTGAGGCTGAGTGAGACAAGGAGTGGCTGGGATGGGAGGGGAAGAGCCAGGCGAGGCACCCCTTGACGTGAGTGACATTCAGTTGGCCACACCCAGTGTCACATGACCATCAAGCCACACCCACAAAATAAACCACGCCCACACATCTGGGAGTAAAAAATTCTGGGCAGCATTGGCTACTGCAGCTTGTTTGTTCCAAGATAATAACAATAACAACAACAACAACCCATATCAACCATTAGCACTAGTCAATGGTATTTGTGATGCATTTTTGAATGTTCAAAATGGAGTTTCATGTTTAATGAATAAAGTAAATAATAATAATAATAATAATAATAATAATAATAATAATAATAATAACTTTATTGTCATTGTACGTATATACACAGTATATACGAAATTCACATAACACCCAAAGACCAGGTCCAACACACATACAATCCCAAACACACCCCCACCCTCCACAAATTCCCCGCCCCTAAACCACCCAAACATTCACACAAAAGACCAAGTAATGCTGTCCAACAGCTCACTGATGGTGGCTCTTTAGTTCATTGTTGAGTGCAATTATAGCTCTAAAAACTATTCAGAAAGCGTGTGGTCCGAGTTTTAATTGTTCTGTATCTTCTGCCAGAAGTCCAAAAAAATTGTAAGCAGGATGGGAAGAGTCTCTGAGAATGTTATGCAACTTCCTCAAACAGAGAGATTCAAAGATGTCCAAGGCTGGTAGCTGGAACCCGATGATATTCTGATCAGTTTTAAAGATTCTCTGTAGAGCTTTTTTTGTCCGCTACAGAGCTGCTCCCATACCATGCAAGAATGCCATATGTCAAGACACTCTCAATGGTGCTGCGATAGTAGAACAGAAGTAGATGCTGAATTTAGATGCTAAATTTAGATGCTGAAATTAAAGCAGTCCAAAGGAGAATGGAATAAAAATAGAATTGTATATGATTCAAAAATCACCAGAGAAGGAAGTTAGGAGTTGAAAGCATGTCTGTTTGGTTCAGATGGTCCTGGGAATGAGGGTTATGTGGTTGAATATTATGTGGTTGAATAAAATAGACTCCATTTTAGCTGCCTGAAAGAGATTTCCAGTCAGTTAATTTATGCCCTTAATCTGGATGGAGAGGATTGTAGAAATACTGTGCAAAATTCTGCTTTATGCTTTCTTTTGCTTTCTTTTACTTTCATTAGGAACAGAAATAGGAGTTTTTTTGTCCCAAGTTTGCTCACCTCAGGTGAAAATAATGGTATATGCTGAATATTTGTTATGCTCAAATATTTATTTGTTGTAGATGCTCTAAAATTTTTGGCACTTTGATGGGTTAGGAAATGTATTTTAGTTCTTTATGTTTTCCATTCCTTGGCTTTGCTTTCAGATATTGCATATTGCAGAAAGTTGTTAATTGATATCATTAACATAGTATGGCAATATTTTGCCTAAATATAATGTTCTGTGCTTTTTTTTTAGGAAGGATCCTCATGGTTTTTTTGCTTTTCCAGTCACGGATGCTATTGCTCCTGGCTATTCCATGATAATAAAACATCCTATGGATTTTGGTACCATGAAAGAAAAAATTGCAGCAAATGAGTACAAATCAGTAACAGAATTCAAGGTAAATTAATGGAGATTTATTAACCCAATATTAATGTTCACATGAATCTTTGTTTTTTCTGCAACAAAGATAAGGTTCCAGAGATAGACATAGAAATCTTTCTATTCTACAGGAATGCTTTTCAACCTATACCTAAAAAGTCAAAGCCATTCAGTGTGTTCAATGTATTATATTGCTATTTGCCCTACATATATGCATTTTATAAACTATAAAAATTTATTTTAAGATTATAGCAGTCTTCTAATAACTTGGTGCCTTTATTTTTTATTATTTTTCAGATTTGCCCTATAAATTCTTTGGCAAATTGCTTAATTTTTTTCTTAAATATATTAAAAAATAGGACAAAAATAAATAGTAAAATGAAATTCTTGTTTGGTTCTTGGAAGTATCTTCTTTCCAGCTCTTTTTCTGCTTTTGCCAAAATAATACCTATATTTCATACTGTTCCTCCCCCCTTTTCCATTCAATTATTCTGTAAACCAGGAGTCACCAACCTTTCGGACCTCAGGGACCACTAAATTCATAATTTTAAATCCCGCTGACTACTAATATGATTGTTTAAAAAAGATAAATAGTATTTAGTGCAATATAAAAAATGCAAATAATTTTTCTGTGGACCACCAAAATTTTTCTCACGGACCACCAGTTAGTGACCACTGCTCTAAACAAACTTGCCTCTTTGACGACTACTACTACTACTACTACTACTACTACCACTACTACTACTACTACTACTACTTCTTCTTCTTCCTCTTCTCTTCCTCTTCCTCCTCCCCCTTCTTCTTCGCTATCTTTTTTTCATTTCAGAGAAAAAATAATTTAGAATTCCATACTCTAAGAAATAACATTGATATTCTTTGAATTAAATTTTCACACATAGTTCTGATCTAGACTAGTTAATAGAATATTCTGCTGTTTAAATCTGTGCAAATTTATCTTTTGCATCAGCATTAGAATATTATATTAGGTGGAGAAATAAACAAAAGAATATCATCTGCAAATAAAATTTGTGTTCAGTTTAACTATATACTATTCTATAGATCCCTCTGTGTTATTTAATAGCACAAGCCAAGAGTTTCATGCAAAAACTAAAAAGCAAAGTTGAAAGTAGAAACCCTTGTTGGGTTAGGGTTAATAGTCAAAAAATAGTCTGAAAAAATTCTTTTTTTAAAAAAAAATATTTATTTATTTATTTAAAACAATACATCAAAAAAAGAAATAGTCAAACAAATTATCGCAACAGGAACTTTACATGATATTTACACTTTCTACGGTATGTAGGTTTCAGTCAGATTTAACATATATTAAACATAATCCTGGTTATACTTGACTTTTTGGGCATCTGTTGTTCAACCAAACGTACCATTTGTCCCAACATTGGAAATAATACGGAGTCCTTTTGATCTCTCAATGCTTTAGTCAGTCTGTCGGCTTCCGCATAATCCAAAATTTTCTCCAAAATCAAATCTTCAACCGGCAGGTCTTTCCCCTTCCAATGTTGGGCGAAACATATTCTTGCTGACGTGGTGATAAATACACACAGACACCATATATTTGTGCCTATGTTGTCTGGCCTGATGTTCAGTAGATAGTACTCTGGTTTCAGAATTAGGTTATAACCTGTGATTTCCATGATCCATGCCTGTATAATTTTCCAGAATTCAGTCGTCCTGGAGCAGGTCCATTTCAGAAAAAATTCTGATACATATGTGAATAAAGTATATATTCTCTTTTATTTTGATGCATCAAATGCCAAGGGTCTATTAAATTCAATTCTTCTGAATAAATATTGTTTCCCTCATTAATAATTGCTTTTCATGCTGGCATATTTCTATCAAGCTTGGGAACCAATATTTCACTAAGATCTCTTTCTCTTATCACTTACCATTAACACACTTATTCAAATGTTGAGAACATTCATATAACATAATAAGGGAATCTAAATTAGGTCCATAAACATTAAGAACAGCTATTACAATCTCTGCTATATTAACACATAAAATTAAATAAGCCCATTTACATCAGTAATAAATTGTTGTACATCAGTAATCAACTGCTGTACATCAATTCGGAATCTCTTTCAAACTAAAATACTACACCTTTAGCTTGTGTCAAAGTATCTGGGAGCTAAACATGTGTTACCCAATCCTTTATTAATATAAATTTATCCATTTCCATTAAATGAGTCTTCTGTAAATAAGCAATATCTGCTCTTAATTATTTTATATATGCTAATATGTGTCTGAATTCTCACAAGTTTTTACATTAAGACTAACTTCATAAATTTTATTTTGGTCCACTTATCAATATTCTCCTGATATCAATTCACTTGTTGAACTGTACCACTTAACAAGTATCTAATTATTACCTTTTTATGTTTAAATTTTTAGCATATTTTCTAGTGTTGCTCACAGATACAGAGCCTCAATTTAATATTCAAATATTATATATATAATTTATGTAAAAAACATTATAGCATAAAAATTTAAAAACAAGAGATTGAAAAAAGTGCTAAAATAGAATATATATAAGCTAAAATAATGAACACTAACCCTTTCTTTTAACTATAGGAACAATAGTTGCTGTCATCTAAGTATCTGGTACTTCATGATTTCTCAAATACTAAAAGTGTCACAGAATAGAAAATAGAATAGAACAGAACAACAGAACAGGACAGAACATTTCGGAATTTCAGAATTGGAAGGGACCTTGCAGGTGTTCTAGTCCAACCCTCTCCTCAAGCAGGAGACCTTATACCATTCCAGACAAATGGCTGTACAGTCTCTTTTTAAAAGCCTCCGGTGATGAAGCACCCACAACTTTTGAAACAATTATTTGGTTAATTATTCTCACTGTTAGAAAATTTCTCCTTAGTTCTAGATTGCTTCTCTCCTTGATTAGTTTCTGTCCATTGTTTCTTGTCTTGCGTTCTGATGCTTTGGAAAATATGTTGATACCCTCTTCTTTGTGACAGTCCCTCAATTATTGGAACATTGCTGTCATCACCCCTAGTCCTTCTTTTCATTAGACTAGACATACCCATTACTGCTACTGTTCATGTTTTAGCCTCCTTCGTATGTTTTAGCCTTCATAAGAACTTTATGTTATGTTGTTATTATTTGTATTATATATATTGTATTACTATATATGCATGCCCTTTCTACTGTACATTTCTGTAAATCTGAAGCTGCAGTCTTGCCTTTCACAGTTTCCTGATGGAATGAAATTTTGAGCAGATGTGAAAATAGGAATTGAGTAATTATCTTCTTTTCTTAACCATTAGCATTTTGCCCTTTTCTTTGAATAAGTGGTATATTGGTTGCTTTCTCTTCAACATATTTAAAGAAATCTTTTTGATTTGATTTGATTTCTTAACATCTAACTTACATCAGTTCATTTTGAGCTTTGTTTTCATGATATCCCCTATATTGTCCCAGGCTATATACTTGTATATACAGTATATTACAGAAGTGAGTACACTCCCTCACATTTTGTAAATATTTAAGTATATCTTTTCATGTGACAACACTGAAGAAATGACACTTGGCTACAATGTAAAGTAGTGAGTATACAGCTTGTATAACAGTGTAAATGTGCTGTTCCCTCAAAATAACGCAACACACAGCCATTAATGTCTAAACTGCTGGCAACAAAAGTGAGTACACCCCTAACTGATAATGTCCAAATGGAGCCTAAAGAGCCATTTTCCCTCCCTGGTATCATGTGACTTGTTAGTGGTACAAGGTCTTAGGTGTGAAGGGGGAGCAGGTGTGTTAAATTTGGTGTTATCACTCTCATTCATACTGGTCACTGGAAGTTCAACATGGCACCTCATGGCATGAACTCTCTGAAGATCTGAAAAAAATGAATTGTTGCTCAACATAAAGATGGCCTAGGCTATAAGAAGATTGTCAAGACCCTGAAACTGAGCTGTAGCACGGTGGTCAAGACCATATAGTGGTTTAACAGGACAGGTTCTACTCAGAACAGGCCTCACCATGGTCGACCAAAGAAGTTGAGTGCCCATGCTCAGTGTCATATCCAGAGGTTGACTTTGGGAAATAGACGTAGGAGTGCTGCCAGCATTGCTGCAGAGGTTGAAGGGGTGGGGTGGTAGTCAGCCTGTCAGTGCTCAGACCATAAGCTGCACGCTGTATCAAATTGGTCTGCAGGGCTGTCATCCCAGAAGGAAGGGCTGTCATCCCAGAAGGAAGCCTCTTCTAAAGATGCACCAGATAGCCCGTAAATAGTTTGCTGCAGACAAGCAGACTAAGGACATGGATTTCTGGAACCATGTCCTGTGGTCTGATGAGACCAAGTTAAACTTATTTGGTTCAGAGGGTGTCAAGTGTGTGTGGCTCAACCAGGTGAGGAGTACAAAGACAAGTGTGTCTTGCCTACAGTCAAGCATGGTGGTGGGAATGTCACCACCATGCTTGACATACAGCCCCACCATCTGGGGCTGTATGAGTGCAGCCGGCACTGGGGAGCTACAGTTCATTGAGGGAACCATGAATGCCAACATGTACTGTGACATACTGAAGCAGAGCATGATCCCCTCCCTTCGGAGACTGGGCCGCAGGGCAGTACTCCAACATGATAACAACCCCAAACACACTTCCATAATGACCACTGCCTTGCTAAAGAAGCTGAGGGTAAAGGTGATGTATTGGGCAACATGTATCCAGACCTAAACCCTATTGAGCATCTGTGGGGCATCCTGAAATGGAAGGTGGAGTTGTGCAAGGTGTCTAACATCCACCAGCTCCATGACATCGTCATGGAGGAGTGGAAGACGACTCCTGTGGCAACCTGTGAAGTTCTGGTGGACTCTATGCCCAAGAGGGTTAAGGCAGTGCTGGAAAATAATGATGGCCACACAAAATATTGACGCTTTGGGCCCATTTGGACATTATCACTTAGGGGTATACTCACTTTTGTTGCCACCAGTTTAATGGCTGTGTGTTGCGTTATTTTGAGGGGACAGCACATTTACAAGCTGTACACTCACTACTTTACATTGTAGCCAAGTGTCATTTCTTCAGTGTTGGGAACACAGGAGTTTCTCTGTTTCTCAAGAGCTGAAAATCCTGCTGACATTCCTATAGGGAGGATTTTCAGCTTCTGTGTGGAGCCTGCAAGGGTCTTCCCTGCCTCTTTACATTGTAAGATTCTACTGAAATTGAATTTCTTAGAATATAAACAGTTTTTGAAAATATAGCAATGATTATGTTTATGTTTTCCAGGCAGATTTTAAACTGATGTGTGACAATGCAATGACTTACAACAGACCAGATACTGTGTATTACAAACTGGCTAAAAAGATTCTCCATGCTGGCTTTAAGATGATGAGCAAAGTAAGACAACTACAACAGAGAACATATTGGGACCAAAAATATAGATTAACCTTTGTAGATGATTACAATACAACATTATTTTATACTTCTGATTTAGATTTAGTTTCAAAAAGAAGATTCAGGTAACAGGTATGTGAATGCAGCATGTGTCTACCTGCCTTAATTCAACAAATTGCTGATATGCTGCATTCATACTTCCACATGCTCTTAAACATTTAACTTTACTTTAAATAAAGTACTCTACTGTATTTATAGCCCTAGAGGGCAGACTATGTCTTTATAAAATAAAACTGGAAATTTAAGGAAATTGAATTTGCTCTTAGTGTTGGTTTCTCAGACTGCTGGGTTTACTGAAGGTCTCAGTGGCATTTCCATTATACATCTCTTTTCTTTTAAAGTTATACATCTCTACTCTTTTAAGAATCGGTTCATTCAAGATAAAAATGTTAACTTGAAGCTTTCACTGAAGAAATAAGTATTGTCTTATTTAAATAAATTTGGAATTATTCTAGAATGTTAAGCATTTTGCTTAACAATACCTTTCCATAAAATATTGGAAGAAATACATACATACTCTTTATTTTAAATCTATTTGATTATATATTTAATGAATTCCTAAATACAATACCTACTAAATAGTATAATGGAAATGTTTATATAAAATGAGTGAAAGATGGATTTGTGTAAACATACTTATTATATAATACTATTTTTCAAAATTATAAAAAAACTGACTTTCAAACTGAACAATTGATTATCTTGTATGAAGATTGTGTACAGGTAGGTGGCCGTTTGTATGTATGGTTTCCCTTCTGAAATAGGTTGCAGGTGTTCCGGTGTCATGCTGCTCATGATTGAATCACCTTGCATCCTCATTGAAGATGTAGTTCTTAGGTGCAAAGCCATGGCCATTCCCATCCCATCCCATCATCATAGCATCTTCGCTATGAGGGAAAGGTGTAAAGTCCCTGCTGCTCTGTCCTTTCTAATTCTAGGAACGGCTGTTAGCTTTGAAGCGCAGCATGTCGTTTATGCAGGACATGGATTTTTCTCAGCAGGCAGCTCTTTTGGGCGATGAAGATCCAGCTGTTGAAGATCCAGTGCCCGAAGTTGTTCCTGTGCATGTAGAGACTACCAAGAAATCCAAAAAGCCAAGTAAAGAAGTTATTAGGTAAATGATGGAGGAAGTGTTTTGCTCTTTTGTGCCTTTCTTTGCAAATTAACATCCCTACTTTTGGAATGAATTAATTAGACCATTAGTTTTTAACTTTGAAATACTAGGCACAATATATAATTATTTTTCAAAAAATTTAAGCACCTTGGGCATCTTGAGCAGAATCATTATGTATCCCAGAAGTTCTTTCTAGAGTTTACAGTCAGTATAGGTAGCATTTGATACTATATTTTTCGGAGTATAAGATATACCTTTTTCATCCCTAAAAGGGGGTGAAAATTTAGGTGTGTCTTATACACCGAATGTAGCCCCACCCACCCATTGGCCTCCACCCTTTGGCCTCTGCCTTGCAGCAGTTACCTCCTTGCAAGCAAACAGCAAGAAAAAACAGCTCATTTCAGCTTCAGCACAGCCTAATTAGCACAAGTTGATCGGCCTCCCAACTCTCAGCTGTTTTACGTAGGGCTCTGCTGCTTGCTGCAAAGAGGTAAATTGCTGGAGCAGATTTTTTTTTCCTTGTGCTAATCAAGCTATGAAAGCAAAGCAGGCTGTTTGCTGAAGGTAGGTGCGTCTTATACTCCGGTGCATCTTATACTCCGAAAAATACGGTAAATATTTTAAAAATGAGCTGGAAGAATTGGCAGGCATGAGCACAGAATATTATTTTCATTCATTGTAAATTTTCCACATTAGCCAGAAAAAAAAATACAGTTGTAAGGGGTGCTTTAATTTTAATGAGCTTACTTCTTAAATCAGCCACATCCTTTTGGAGGATGGAATAGAAGTGAAAAGAGAAAGATCATTTTAATGAATAGCAGCATGACATGTGTTCATTCTTATGCAAGAACTAAAACACTTCTTCAAAATTATTTTTAAAATGAGGGATCTTGGTGCTCTCTGAGCTTGCTTGTTTTCTTGCAGATGTTTCATTACCCAAACTAGGTAACTTCATCAGTGCTAGTAAGGAATGTGATTTGCTATCAATTTATATTCAAATGGCTTGCCTGTCACTGTTGGTGAGGTCTGCACAGTTCTGTGTTGGTTCACTCCTTCCTCTGAGGTTGGTTCCAGTTGGTGTTGGTAGGGAGCAGGAACTCTTGGTCCCTGCTCTGTGGGATCCCTTAGGGCTTGCAGCTGTCTTCGCTCCTTTTTAACTTTTACATGAAACCACCAGGTGAGATCATTTGACACTAGGATGAGGTATATATCTTCATCCCGGATGAAGTGAGTGAAGCTATGGATATTCTTGTGCGGTGTCTGGAGGCTATGGATGCCTGGATGGGGAACAACAGACTTCAGATGGACCCTGGTAAGATGGCATGGTTGTGAATGAGGTTGCACTACTCCAGACAGATCTGGTGCTCCTGCACTCAAGACTCCGGTTTGAAGAACAGGTGTAAAAGTTCTCTGCTTAGACACTCATGCCCTGGTCTTCTCTGATTTGGACTGTTGCAACATGCTCTATATGGGGCTGTCCTTGAAAAATGTCCAGAATATTCAGTTTATATAAAATGTGGCTGCATGGGAAATTTTAGGCACCCAAAGAATAGTGCATGTAACTTCATTGGGTGCCAGTTTGCTTCTGGGTCCAATTCATGGTATTGGTTGTCAATCATAAAACCCAAATGGCATAGGGGCAGGCTACTTATGGAACAGTCTTCATCCCATTACATCTGCCCATCTCCCCTGGTCAGGCAGAGAAGATATGTTGCAACCCTGTCACTTAAAGAACTTTGATTGATGGGGTCTAAGAAAACAGCTTTCTCTGCTGTTTCCTCTCTTCCCTATCCTATGGAATATTCTTCCTCTGAAGGTGAGACAGGCTTTCATTCTTTTGCCTTCCAAAAAGGAGTTAAAATATAGCTATTTGGCCTCATGTATGGAGCCCAGGGGAGCAGGCAGCCATGAGACTGGTTAATTCCCTGGAAACCCTCTCTTCACCTTCTAGCTAATTTTAATCCCTTGCCTCCTCTTAACATTTTTAATTTTTATACATACTGCTTTATATTTTAACGTTTTATTGTACATCACTCGGAGTCTCTCTTTGAAGGAGATAAATGGTTAAGAAAATTTTAAAATAAATAAAATAAAGTAAAATTTAAAAAAGCCAATGAGGTATCCTGTCTAACTCCATTGGATATCATCTATAACTTCAATGTTAAAACCTGTTGCTTGATATATGCATTACATACTTTCAAAGATCAGCAGCACCAGGGAACTACCACAGGACTGGAAAAGAGCTGATTTAGTTCTCATCTGCAAAAAAGGAAAACAAAAATAGACCCAGGAAACTACATACCTATCAGCCTGACCTCAATACCTGGGAAGATTCTGGAAAAGATAAGGAAGGAATTAGCGAACACCTACAGGCAAATAAAGTCATAACCAAAAACCAACATGGTCTGTTGTTTGTCAAAAACAGATCATGCCAGACAAATCTTATTGCATTCTTTGACAAAGTGACAAAATTAGTTAATTAGAGGAATGCTGTGAATAAAATGTGGGTTAGACTGTAGACAATATCACCACCAGATGGATTCATAACTAGCTGATCAACCGCATTCAAAGTGTAGTCGTCAATGGAACCAGGAGTAAAATTCATCTGGTTCTATCTGGCTTGGGCGAACCAATAGTGGTGGCTGTGGGAGGCTCTTCCCACCCACGTGGAAATCATGACATCACTTTTTTGTGACGATTTTAAGCCTCTGCACATGCACAGAAGGCTTTGCGCATGCATGGATGATGCTCACCAATTTGCAAACCGGTAGGGAAGGTAAGTGAATTTTACCCCGAATGGAAATGTATTTACATGGAGGGAAGTAAGCAGTGGGGTACCCCATTGGGCCCAGAGTATTAGGCCCAATACTCTTCAACATCTTCATCAATGATTTGGATGAGAGGATAGATAGGAAATTCATCAAATTTGTAGACGACACCAATCTGTCAGAAATAGCCAACACTACAGAACATAGGCTTAAGATACAGAAGGATCTTGACAAACTTGAACATTGGGTGCTATCTAACAAAATGGAATTCAATAGTGAAAAAAGTAAGGGTATACATTTAGACAAGAAAAATAAAATGCACAGGTATAGTATATGTGGTACCTGGCTCAATAGTAGTAACTGTGAGAGGGATCTTGGAGTTCTAATGGACAATCACTTAAACATGAGCCAGCAGTATGCTAGAGCTGCCAAAAAAGCCAACACAGTTCTAGGCTGCATTAACAGAGGGATAGAATCAAGATCAGATGAAGTGTTAATACCACTTTATAATGCCTTGGTAAGACCACACTTGGAATACTGCATTCAGTTTTAGTCGACATGATGTAATAAAGATGTTAATATTCTAGAAAGAGTGCAGAGAAGAGCAACAAAGATAATTAGGAGACTGGAGGCTAAAACAAAGAATGGTTGCTGGAATTGGGTATGTCTGATTTAATGAAAAGAAGGACTAGGGGAGACATGATAGCAGTATTCCAATATCTTAGAGGTTGCCACAAAGAAGAGGGAGTCGAGCTATTCTCCAAAGCACCTCAAGGCAGGACAAGAAGTAATGGATGGAAACTAAGAGAGAAGTAACCTAGAACTAAGAAGAAATTTCTTGACAATTAGAACAATTAATCAGTGGGACAACTTGCCTCCAAAAATTGTGAATGCTCCAACACTGGACATTTTAAGAAGAAATTGGACAACCATTTGTCTGAAATGGTATAGGGTTTCCTGTCTTAGCAGGGAGTTGGACTAGAAGACCTCCCTTCCAACTCTTGTTATTCCGTTACTTCTTCCACTGTCAAATTCCTTATCAAAATTTGAGTTTTCTCTTTATTGATCTGGTAACTTGACACTGAACTATATTTTACATCACCAATGTTAGAGTCTTTAGGGTGAGCAATTTAAATACAATATCATTAGCAAATGCTAAATTTTAATTTATATTCATTTATAGTTTCTTTTTTTGAAATTTTGCTCTCAGTATAGCTAGGAGGCTATGGTTCCCATGCCAATAAAAATAGGGGATCATCCTTGTTCCCTTTGATATAATATATTGCTTTGAAATAAGAACATTTACTACAATTTTGGCTGCTTATTTTTTTTATAAACATTGTATGAATATAAGAGAATTATCCCTAACCTATTTTTTTCAAAACTGCATAAGCCCATTTCAAAAAATAAAAGCCCATTTCATATTGTCAGAGTTTTGTTCAGCACCAAGAAATAACATGGCCAATTTTTAATTTTTCTTATGTGCATTATTAATAATATTTAAATTATATATAATATTATTCCAGATATATATCTTTGAGACAAATACATCTAGTCAAAATGTATTATTTCAGCTAAAAGCCACCTAGAGTCACTTTGGATAGTGAGACAAGTGTCATGAATTTAATAAATAAATGACTATTTAGACTCCGCAAAAATTGTTGAAAAAGCTTATAATCTACAATCAGTAAAGTGATAGGTCTATGGTTCAGAATGAGTTAGATCTTTTCCTTCCTTTATAAGGCTCCTTTCCATGACATGAGATTCATGACATAATTGTATCTCATTTATTATTTGAATTTAAAAATTTCTTGAAAAATTCTGCAGTAATTTATAGAAATACTGTCAGGTACTAGAGCTTTATTCAATGTCACTTTTTGATTGACACTGTTCTGTTGTAAATTGATTAACAATATCTTTTTGTTGAGCCATACATTATTAAAGTAATATTTTATTCAAATTTTCTTCAATTTCTACTGTATTAGATTCTTGTTTATTATATAAGTTCAAATAAAGAATGAATTGCCACACCATATGCTTCATTGTAGAAACATGTTTATCATTGTTTCAAATGTAAGTGCTTTTTTTGTTATTGATGTTGTTTTTTACTAATTTGATAGGCTAACAATTAACAAAAATATTTATGCCAGGTGAAGTTATTTTTGGCTCACTGCCAATCAGTTATATGGTCCCTTATTGCTTGTATTTTTTACTTTAAATCTAAAATTGGATTGAGCTACTTCCCAATGTAGGCTTAGTTCTAATTGTTCAGATTATTCAGTAATATATTTTTCTGATTTTGCATAAATTTCTGTTTGATTCAGAGACAAAGAACTCTCCAATAAATGCTTTACTTGCCTCTCATACTATGAGCAAAGAATATTTCAGAAGTTAGATTGCACTGTATTTCTATACTTCAATTAAAATTATTGTTTAAAAAAGAGAATTGACAGAATTTATTTTTCTTGGAGACCTGTTCCGAGAGGGTAAATCCAAGAGAATTGTAATTTTTTATAAAACACTTGCAATAATGGTCAGCAATTATGTTGATAAGAAATTCTTGATCTGCACCTAATAGATTTACAGGTTAAAATCTCTCATCCCCCTCCCCTCCCTGAAATTTCTGGATATATACTGTATTATGTAGCTTTTTCCAGTCTTTAGTGAAACTGATTAGGACATTAGTGTGGAAAGGAAACTGGGTACTTGAAAGCTCTAGTCAATTTTTGGGCACTGCAGCCTGCCTAAGGTAGGTAAATTGAGGACCCAGTTGTGGGGGCAATAAGTTGACTTTGTATAAATATACAAAAGAATGAAGGCTATTGCTTAGCGCATTGTAAGCCGCCCTGAGTCTCCGGAGAAGGGCGGCATATAAATCAAATTAAAAAAAAAAGTTCCCCTATATGGTAAAGGTGTTTGAGAACCTTTTTTAAAGTTCTGGGATCTTCTACTGCACAGATTCATACAACATTAAGATTTCAAGGTGTTTCTGAAATTAAGAACTTAAGTAATTTGCAGCTATAAATCCTGGATTTTTTAATATATGTTATTTATGGTATATATGGTACTTTTTTCTAATATAATTTTGAGAGAAATTTACTTTTCTACCAATAATATGTACTAAAAGGTATTTCTGTAATTAAAACCAATTACTTTGATTTAATTGGTAGATTGTTTAAACAGTACTTGTTGGATATTTTTAATGACGTTTTTTCCTGCATGCTAGTCAATCATTTTGGTGCCAGAATCTGTTCTGTTTTCAGACTGTTTTTTCCTCTTTGGCTACAAGAGGCCATTTCATCACAAAAAAATCATAAGTGAATTTTTTACACTATTATTACTTATCTTAATAGATTTTTTAAAAATTTCTAATATAGTTGATTATATAATTGGAATTGATCTGAGTTCATCTATATATAATGCTTGCTTGCTCTATTTCCTTTCTCTTGCTGTTCATCTTAATTAGCTTTTATTATCAAAATATAGTCAGTTAATCTGTTGTGATAATTTCTTTTTGCATGTTTCATATCAATGATTTTTGTTCATTTGTTTTATATCAAATATTGATATCTTTTTAAATACTTAACTTTCAATAATAAAATTTGCTTTATTTTAATGAGCAGAAGTTCTAGACATAAGAATGCATATATTTTTTTTAACAAGCAAAAGAAAGAAAGCTTTTTCAAATTGGAGCTCCACAGCATGATTTGTCTGATTCTTCTGCACAGTCACAAGATTTTTTGTATGAGAGATATATGTAATAGAAGATAATCTCTCTAAATTAATCCAGCAAACACATTACAAGGAAACTAACAATAAGAACTGTTCATAAAACACCTTCATAACTGAAATATTATAACTTCAGTCTCTGAACAAGAGTGTTAAATGTTATTAAATGGGGGTCCTGTAAAACAAAATTTTATATAAATTTTTAAACTGTAAACTGGAGGAAAATATTTGAAAATATGAGTTGGGTCTTAAATATATTTTACTCTACATATGGCTGTCTTTAAAGTTTACTCAGAAATAACCCAGAACACAGCAGCATGGAAAGTTATGAGCATACCACAGTATGATCATGTAATTCCTCTGCTTCGTGGTTACCCCATAGGCTTTTGGGTATAATTCAGGGTGCTAATTATCAGCCATAAAACTTTGTATTATAAAGCCTGGATGTCTGGAGTTCCATCTCCTTAAATCTTCCATAAATTTTAAAGCCTGGATCGTCCGCTAGGCTTTGGATTAAGTCAAGCGGTGGACTCTCGGTGAATAGGATATATGATGAGAGGATACTTGGTTTTATTCCTCATAGATGGCTTTGTTAATTTTGTTATTAATATTGTCTGTCACAATGGAGCTGTGATATTAAAATTAAAAAATACAGTAAGATGAAAATAATGTTGATTTATCCAGGAAATCCATTATATTTACCTAGAGGTCATAAAACTCAATGACTTAGAACCTATTTGTGGAGAGGGAGTGCATTTGATTTGTTATTTATTTAATAATTTGTGCTTTATTATAGCTGTATATTTGAACCAGAAGGAAATGCATGCAGTCTGACAGACAGCACAGCTGAAGAACACGTCCTGGCCTTGGTAGAACATGCAGCAGATGAAGCACGGGATCGGATCAACCAGTGTCTTCCAAACAGCAAGGTCTTGTTAAATTAATTCACATTTTGTTCAGCTAATTTTCTCAGAAATTTTTGCTCAGTTGGACAAGAATTTTTACATAGTATTTAGTACATGAATACTTTTATGAGGAGTTTTTATGTTAAATTTCTACAATATAGATTAAAACTTACATGTTTTAGACTTTAGTTTGAATATAAGTGAAAATTAAATGACATGTTCTTAGCATTCTATCTCAGTGAAGGTCTTAAAAATTCAGTTATTTAACCTACATGTTAAATAAGAGTACAGTACTCTACGTTGACAAGATTATACCAAAGAGTATAAGCCAACTAGAAAAGTTGAAGTTAAAATTTGATGAACAATATCAGTGTTAATCTAAATGAATATATTGGATAATTCTATTTTTTCTTCTTTTATTTAGAGCATTTATGAATACAAATGCTCTATTTTTTAGAACAACATAGAAAATTGTGTTTCAGTACAATGTGTGAATCCAGTTTCGTTGTATATTATATTTAAGAATGGAAATATTCATATCCTATTCAAAAGGTTGTTTATTAGATTGCATAGGCACAGCTCTTCTTCCAATGACACATTCAACATCAGATATTGTTAGTATTTGCTAACACAACAGTCCCCAACCTTTGTGGCGGGGGGGGGGGAACCAGCCAGGCCAGTACACATGCGCGCAAGTAGCTCAACTCAAACAGTGTGCAGGCAGTTGCGCATGCATGCACAGTTTCATTAGAAGTTGAGCTGTGCAGTGCGCCAGCCGGCCACTTGTGTGAGTGGAGCTGCATGTGCGTCTGCGCTGGCTGGCCGCTCGCACAAGTGGACCTGCATGCTCATGTGTGCATCGGTCTACCACTTGTGTAGCCCAGTTCCGAATAGGCCATGGCCCGGGAGTGGGCCACAACGTGGGAGATGGGGACCCCTGTGATAACAGATCTGTTAGTATTTACTGATTAAACAGGAAACATTTTTTTAAAAATCTGATTTTCTTTTTATTATTCTTAAATACAGATAGGTTACCTGAAAAAGAATACTGATGGATCTTTGATTTTCAGTGTACTCAATCCATCAGATCCTGAAACAGAAGGTAATTTTCAGATAATTTTAATAGTTTATATTTTTAAACATGTTTTTAATTATACATAACTAAGTTTATGTTTGTACATTAATTGTCAAAAGAAAATGCATAATGTTTTAATCTTTATTTAATAGACATAGGTAATTCCATTTGAATATTAAATATGCTGCTATGTCAGAATTGGCAACAAAAAGATTTGCAAATTGAAATATATTTGGTGAGCTAATATTTGAAGGCCTTTGGCTAATATTCTAGTAAAGTCAGAATTAAGTTACATTTGTGATAAAATATAAATCTACTAGTAACCCTATATCCGTGATGGCGAACCTATGGCACGCGTGCCCAAGGTGGCACACAGAGCTATCTTTCTGAGCATGCGAGCTGTTGACCAACTTGCCTGCAGCTGTGCATGCACGTGCCCCAGCTGGTGTTCGGGCCTCCGGTGCGCATACGTGCAATTCTGGGGACCCACTGGTCCGGAGCTCTCATGTGCACACACGCGCATTCATGCATGCACACGGGAGTATCTGCGTGCAGTGCTTGTATGCGCAGATGGCATTCATGTGTACACATTGCATGTGCAAAAGCCTTGTGCATATGCAGATGGTGCAATTGGGGACCCATGCAAAAGCCATGTGCATGCACAGATGGTGCAGTTGTGCATGCAGCGCACGGCATGCATGCACATGTGCACATGTGCAGATGGTGTGGTTGCGCATGCAGCACTCGGGGAGGAGCCGCACATAAGTGAAGCGCCTACCTGTTTGGCACTCAGTGAGTAAAAGGTTCGCCACCACTGCCCTATACGAACAAAGACTTTATGAACTCTAACTTAAATACCATTAATATTTATTTATTTATTCATTATTTATTTATTCATTCATTCATTTTTCACATTTTTGCACTGCCTATCTCCCTCTGATGTTGCTTATTATGTAACCATTTTTACCTAATTAGTTAAAATCTGTTCAGTTGCTCCTTAAGCTGAACTTGTGTAGAAGATTATTAAGTCTGGTAATAGTATTAAATCTGTGTTAGATTCAATCTGAGATAGAAATTAGTCTCCAATCCATTTTTCTTCTGCATTGCCTTTAAATCATGTTATTGTGCTGATGTAGCACCATTTTGGCATTATTGAATAAAAATGCTATATTTTAAAGCAAAAATGCGTAGCCATGCAAAGCAATATACCAGTAGTCCATGATGACTATAGTTGGGACAAGTATTTCCATTGCTAAATAATGCAGTCATAGAGTAAGAAGTCACGTTATCACATTGCAATTTTGGGAGTATCAATTGCTATCATTAGCCAAATATTGTGGGTTGTTAAGTGAGTATCCATCCAAATTCAAGCCTTTCCAGATTTCATCCCTCCTAGCCCCAAGCCTCAGTAAGATAAGGGACTGCCTCCAAGTCTTCCTATCTGCCTATTCTCTCCCCATTTCTTTTGGAACAGCCAACAACCCCCGAAAATGCTTCTCTGGTACTGTTTGCCATGGCCCAAGAAACTACAGCTGCCTAAATCAGTCCCAGCCCTTGCCACCTTGCACTCCACTGCCTCAAATGATCTTCAACATCTTCTTGCTCCTTCTGTTGACGAGGTATGCCTGGCCTGACTGCTGGGCTGGCATTTGGCTGCAAAAAAAAAAAAAAAAGTGGCCTCAAAGTCATTTGCTCCAAAACATTCCTTTGTAAAACACTCCTAAGATGCCGCTTTGCAAAACCTCCCAGAAAGGAGCATCGCAAAAAGCCCAACTCTTTTCTGCGAACTCTTTGTTAAGGGACTATTTCTGCCTTTTTTCCTTTTCCTTCTTGATCCCCACTCCCACCCCCACCCCATTTTGGAAGCGAAGCCTAGCCCTCCCCAGGAAGTTGGTTTTTATTTATTTTTTTGTTTGCAAAGGGACTGTTTTAGGCTTTCCCCCCATTTTTCTGGCACAAAGTCAGCTCCAGCCTGGCCAAGGAGAACTATTGAAAGGAGGACTTTGGTATCTCTTCAAAAGATAGTCCCTGCGTCACAGGACAGAACCCAGCCCCATCCCATCCTAGCAGAATACGTATATGCTTTCTCAGTAGGAGGAGCAAAAAGAAGGCAAAGGTCAGTTTGGGTGACCTCTTTAAATAAAAGCACATCTAAAATTAATTGGAACTGTCATTTGAACTTATTATATAAATCTTTAATTTTATTTTTCATTTTCTTGGGTAATTCTGAATTATGGCTTGTGTTTCAATATTTATTGTTTAACCCAACAATTTCACTTATTATATGTCAATCTCTTTCATGTTTATATTGCTAATTATATTTTAATAATTATCTTCAATGAAATTTTGTATTTTACATGCTCAGTTTCCCTATTCATTTATTCAATAATGTCAAAATTAACTTGTTCATTAATTTTCTTGCATCAATTTCTAACAGTTAATGCATCGTATTTGACTCTATCTTTTACTAAAAGAAATGAATTCTTTAGAGAACAGTTTCTAAAGTTTATGCCAGTCAGTTCTGCAAAGAAGGGGGAAGTCAAAAATCAAATACTTATCTATATTATTTTTAGGAGTGTTTTCTTTTTTTACATTTATAACTAATAGTATAGTGAAGATTTTAAACTAAAATGTATGCTTCCTTTTCAATTCAGTGTATGCTGCTTGATAAAAGTAATGTTTTATCGAGCATTAATTGTAAAATTTCAATCATTATCGGTCCATTTATAGATCTTTTTTTTTTTTTTTTTTATTGAAAAGGTTTTCAAATACAAATTTTTCCCCCTTTTCCCCCCCCCTCCCCCCCCTCCCTAACCCCCCCTCCCCACCCTTCCCCCCCTGTGACTTCTTCGTAACAAAAAAAAACCCTAATTCATAACAGATTACTTACTCCCTCCTCAAAATACTGACCTTTACTTACTAAAAGTATTATAAATCCCCCTTTATCCATACATTTCAGAAAAGAAGAAGAGAAGAAAAAAAAACAAAAAAAAAACAAACACATTATACTATAACTATTATAAAATAACTCTAATTTAGCATAATAGTGTTTTATATCTATGCATTATTGCGACAATTCAAAACCACCTTCCACTTTAAAACTATACAATAAGTCCTACTTTAATAACATTTCAAAGCGGGCTCCCCATAAAATCTAATTTAACATTTATTCCACTCTATCCATTTCCTCCACTCCCCTAAATGTATCACTTAAAAATCCCTTTTCTTAAACTAATCAGTCTGTAGCTAGCTTATTCACCCACTGTCTTACAAATTTACCATACACAACAATTCTTGATATCTTTAATTCACTGCCCACACTACTTAAAAATATATATATATATATATTCCATTATATCTAAATAAAAAAAGAAAAGACAATAACTTTAAATTTATAGTCCATATAATATCTTCTTGAAGTCTTTCCACTGGATTATTAAAACCAACATCCATAATAGGGTGACATAGCTTGCGGATGCAACCGTTTATTCAAGATCTCCAATCATATCTGCCCCCATCAGTAGTAAACATCTTCTTATATATATAAAAGTAAAAACAACCACCCGAGTGACATTATAATTGTATTCCATATAATAATAATTGTGGGTTTCATCAGGATTATTAATTTCCATCATCGTATTGGGTAACAACCCGATCTTCTGCATGTCCCAATGTGATTCTCTTGCCTTATAATTCAAGATAATTATAATATATTTATCAACACAAAAAGAAGTTTCAAAGTAGATAATTCAAAACCATCAATTTGAGGCTCTTTCCATGTCCCAAAATTACGGCAATGCAGAGATCTGCCACTATCCTCAGGATGATATTGACCAATATGTCGCCTCCTCTATGTTTTCACATAATCATTCATATTTTAAAATCACTGGCTTCACTGTTGCTTGGGTTAGAAATTTCTATTTTTGTACAACCTATTTCTTTTTTTGTTTTCTTTTTGTGGGTTTGACCTCCATCCTAATTTTTTGTGTCTCGCATTTCTTTTTTATCCCTTGTATATCCTCTAATTGGTTTCCATGCTTGTCCTTGCCTTGATAAGTCATCACATTAAAATCAGATGGCACTTCTCTCAAATTTGTAGATAATCCAGCTGGGGTATCCGATAAATCCAAAGGCAATTTATCTAGTACAGTCTCTGTCTTTAGTTCCAGCTCCTTCTGCTTATCCTGTATTATATCTGAAGACGTTAAATTCATTTTCAACCTATTTTGATAAAATTCTTCCGCCCTTTCAACAGTATTTAACTGGTATCTTTCTCCTTGATATCTCAATATAATACCAACTGGGACGTCCCACCGGAATTGAATATTTCTCCTTTTTAACTCAGACACCAGAAAGCCAAATTTCTTCCTTTCCATTAGTATCTTAGGTGGGAGTTCCTTGTAAATCCAAATCTTTCTTCCATACAATTGCAAATTAGAATTGAAGGAATTTTGCACAATTTTATTCCTAATTTCTTTATCTGAAAAATAGATTACCACATCTCTAGGCAATTGCCTTTGCTTGGCAGTCCAGGAGTTTATTCGATAAGCTCTGTCAATCCTACAAAACACTTCCTCAGGTTGAATCTTTAAAATCCCAGCTAGAAATTCAGAAGATATTTTCCTTAAGTCATCTCTGTTATTTTCCTGCAAACCTCTAAGTCTTATTGCATATTCTGTGAAATTATATTGTATCTTTAGAACCTCTTTTTGAATCCTCTGTTCCAGATATTCTACATTACCAGACTTTTGGTCAGCATCCATTTTAAATTTTTCTTCTGAACTATAATCCTGAATATTTAACAAATCATTTTCAATTTTTTGAATTCTATTGTCCAATTTATCTTGAATTTCATCCATTTTTGACTCTAGTAAATTAGTATTTGTATCCAACCGAATCATGAATTCTGACAATTTTAAAATTTTTTGCTGCAAAAAGTCAAACTTGGATTTCACCAATTCCTTAGTTTCCTGCTTAAATTTTTCAAGTTGCTGATTCACAATCTCATCCCTTCTTTCAATCTCCTCTAAGAGAAATTCTATTATATTAAAATCAGGTTTCTGGGACTGAAGAGTTAAAACTTGTTGCTTTAAATTCTTAGTGGGGGAATCCCCCCCACCTATTTGTTTGTCTGACTTCACAAGCTTCAGTGCCATGTTTCCGCCTAAGCAGGCTTTGTTAGAAGAAGAAAAAAAAAAAAACAAGACAAAAGACTTCCAGCCAGCAACACTCAAGCCTCCAGGGAAAAAAGAGAAAAACAAAAACAGGAGCGGAGTTTTGTCTACAAATGTAGCCAGTGGTATTTATTCCGCTACATTGTAATAATAAAAAACGGAAGAACTTTCCCTCTCAAACTCTTCTCCAGCCGCGGCAGACGCCATTTTAAAAAGAAACTTTTTTCCTCTTTCTCTTCCTCTATTCTCTTAAGTAATTTTTAAAAGATAAGTAAAATACTTGCGCTTCAGTATTACAGGTCCAGCTCACATTTTCTTTGAGTAATCTGTCAAATTCGCAGGCTTGCTTTTGACGCCTGGCTCTGCATTAGCAGAGGTCTCCCAAAGCCCGGAGCAGCGGCTGGGGATATGGGGCATCTCATCCGCTCCATCCCAAAAGTAAAAAAAAAACTTTTGGGACTCTGCAGAGAGTTCTACCCACCCCTGCCGGCTCTATCTCCGTTTCCTCATGGGAACGGAGTTTTTTCGAGCCGCCGTTCCGTTGTGAAGGCGGCTCTAACAGGCAGTGGAAGCTGACGATCCCAAAGGAACGTCTGGCGGCGGCCAGCAGCAAACAGGAAGTCCCATTTATAGATCTTTTTTGAAAATACACTTCTGTTATAATTTTAAAATACATAAGGCCTAACTCATTTATATAACCTATTAATATTACTTTACTTTATTTTGTTTATTATCTAATCTGTGCAGCTCAATTGTTCTTTACTATTTTTTTAAAACAGTTACTGTTTTAAAATATTAATAATTTCTAAATAAGCTTTTTAATAATTTCAAGCAAAGTTCTTAAGATCTAAGATAGTGATATAAGAGTATCCTCCTGTCTATTAGTTTTGAAAATACAGCTCCATTATAATTTTTAAAAAGATAATTGAAAAAAGAATTCTTTTTGCTTATTTAAATAACCTAATAACTTTATTTTTTTATTTTTGTTCATTATCTAATTTATTTTTTCTGCAGCTGATTTGTTTTTTTATTGACACATTAAAACAAACTGATACTGATTAAAATATTAATAGTTTCTTAATAGCCTTTTTTGTAATTTCATGCAGAAGTTCTTAAAATTCATGATTGTCTTATAAAAATATTCTCCTGTCTATTATTTTTGAAAACTTAATAAACATTTATTTATTGTTGAAAATAGAGGAGGAAAGCCATCCAGTGGATCTGAGCTCTCTATCTAGCAAATTATTACCGGGTTTTACAGCATTAGGTTTTAAAGATGAAAGAAGGCACAAAGGTAAGTTCTGTGATGCAAAGAATGTTTATATTTACAAGATTAAACATTTGTCTTCATATTTATAAGACGTTTTTATTTAATTTCGAATATTTTTAGAATATAATTACTAGATATCCAGTGACTCAGGCAGTTTGGTCCTGTAGGTATAATTGCAATGTAAATGATTAATTTCATTTGGATGTAGGTACCGTAATGCAAGCATTTCTCAAGCATACAGGTTCTTTAAACTGGTTTAAAAACCAAAGAAGGTTTATCTGTAACCCCTCACTGAACTAGAGGCATATTTCGGTGGCATAGTCAGGATTCTGTTCTTGGCTCAGAACCCTGCAATTAAAAAAAATATATTGAAGTCATTTTTAAATATGCTAGTGTCATTTTTAAATATGCTTATTTCATATGTAATAAGAATACCAAACAACATTTATTTTAAAAAATCAATAAGAAAAGTTCAAATACAATTAAAACATGCATCACAGTACAATTAAATAATTTTAAAACTTTATCAAATGTGAAAAAACAGAAAAAATGGAAACTGGCTGAATCTGTAAAGATTGTGTGCTGATTATTTATTAATTTGTATTATTAGTTTTTCTAGCTGTCCAAGATGAAGTTTGGAAGCTATAGTGTGGAAAAAAGACTTTAAAACTTTAAAGTGTATAAATTGGAGTTGGAGGCCCTGGTGAACAGGGAAAGGACTAGCAAGAGAACTATCTCCAGGGAGATTGCTTTGTTGGAAAGTTGAGGCTATTGCCATAGGCATCATACAGCTGAACAATTTAGGAGTTCTGACTTTAGAATGCTGCTGGAAGGCCAACAATGGTGGTTAGAATTCTTGCTACAATATTGCTTAACTAGACCATTAGAGAGTAGAGATGAAGTTTCTAATTTGTTTGACTCTTGCGGGGTGGGGAATGAAGAAGAGTAGGTGGGTTGGATAGGATGAAAAAGCCAAGAAATATATCAGATGACAAGGTTTATGTCAGAGAAGCTGAATATGTAGGAGGCCCATTAAGCTGTTTCTAATAAAATGGAGGAACAAAGAGTAGACTTGGCCTTATTTTTTTAAATAGAGGAGAATGTTGGTGAACAAACAGTAATCAGGGACAGATACAATCAAGATCAAGTGAGGTACTAATATCACGCTATAAAGCCCTAGTAAGACCATACTTAGAGTACTGTATCCAGTTTTGGTCACCACACTATAAGAAGAGATGTTGAGACTCTAGAAAAAGTGCAGAGGAGAGCAACCTGGGTGATTAGGGGACTGGAGACTAAAACATATGAAGAACGGTTACAGGAACAGGGCATGGTTAGTCTAGTGAAGAGAAGGACCAGGAGAGACATGATAGCCGTCTTCCAATATTTGAAGGGCTGCCACAGAGAGGAGGGAGTCAGCTTCCTCCTCAGCTGTGTCCTGAATCTTTTATAAAATGAAGAACAATTTTGTGTAAATTGCATTTATACAAATTGTAGGCATACCTTTATTTACATTTGATTTTTAATTTATGATTGACCTCCCACGGGCTGAACAGAGATAGCCAAAGGGCCAGATGTGGTCAGGGGATGTAAAATACCCTGGTATGATCAGGATTCTTAATATAAACTGCTGGATAGGAAGAAGATAGGTTAAACCTGGTTGAGAATTCACCACTTTCCTGCTTCTCCAGGCTGGCTGCTGTTTATTGCCTTGACTTTGATTTATAATAAGTGTCTTTAGATTTCCTGAGCTTTGCAGGAAATGAAAGATCAAAGTCCTGCTCCAAGAAGATTCCGTTGAAAATGTCGCAAAGATATGGGATAAAAAGAGAGTTTGGCATTAAAATAAAAGAAAGCACTTTGTAGGATGGTTTATGAATAATGCTTAGATAATAACTTCAAAAGTCTTATATGTTTTCTGTCTTATTCTTGGAACACACTCTTTATTCTTTGTAGAGGCTGCACAAATTTATTTATAATTTTAGGAGTCACACTACTACAGTGAGTGGTATAGCCAGTTATTTACTGTAAAATATGCAAAGCCCAAGAGTTACAGCTCTTTTTTTGCAGAATATTTCAAATACATTTTTTATATTTTCAGTTACATTTCTTTCAAGTGCTAATACAGTGGTTTCAATGCAAAACCACTCTATCTTTCATGATCTGAAAATGGATGAAATGGAGCTGCTATATTCAGCATATGGAGATGAGACTGGGATTCAGTGTGCTTTAAGGTAAGATTGTTGAATTGCAGTATTGAACCCTCAATCTTATAACAGTGTTGGCAATATACATGGCCTTGGCATATGAAGGAGCCCAATTCATTTAGAAGCTAGTATAAATAACAAAGAGAACAGCTTTAAAAATATCTAAGAAACATGATCAAAAGCAAAATATTTATTTATTTATTTATTTATTTATTTTTCATATTTGTAAACCGCCCTACTCCCGAAGGACTCAGGGCGGTGAACAGCCATAATAAATACAAATACATATAGAAGTTAAAAACTATTAAAAACAGATTAAGTAATTTGGCTCAAAGATTAAAACATCCACATTTATCTAAAAGAGGTCTAAACCCAATTTAAAAGCTAATTTAAAAAACCAATTTAAAAAGGGAGAGTTAGGCCAGACCAGCTTGTTGGAATAGAAATGTTTTCAGGGCTCGGCGGAAAATGCGTAAGTCTTGGATGTTTCGTAACTCCGGGGGAAGCCCGTTCCAGATGGTAGGTGCCCCCACAGAAAAGGCTCTCCCCCTGGGGGCCGTCAGTCGACATTGTTTGGCCGACGGCACCCTGAGGAGTCCCTCTCTATGGGAGCGAACTGGTCGTTGAGAGGCTATTGGTGGTCTCGTAAGTACCCTGGTCCTGAGCCATGGAGCGCTCTAAAGATAGTAACCAAAACCTTGAAGCGCACCCGGAAGACCACCGGGAGCCAGTGCAGCTCGCGCAGGAGGGGGGGTTACATGAGAGCGCCACATTGCTCCCATCACCACCCGCGCAGCCGCATTCTGGACCAGTTGGAGCCTCCGGGTGCTTCTCAAGGGGAGCCCCATGTAGAGAGCATTACAGTAATCCAGGCATGAGGTGACAAGGGCGTGAGTGACCGTGCGTAACGAGTCCTGATCCAGAAAGGGACGCAACTGGCGAATCAGGCGAACCTGATAAAAAGTCCTCCTGGCTACGGCCGTCATATGCTCTTCTAAAGACAGCCGTGAGTCCAGGAGGATGCCCAAGTTGTGAACCCCATCTGTGGGGGCCAGTGACTCGCCCCCAATAGTCAGAGATGGCGTCAACTGACTATATCGGGACGACGGAAACCACAGCCACTCGGTCTTGGATGGGTTGAGTCTGAGTTTGTTCCTCCCCATCCAGATCCATACGGCCTCCAGGCACATCACCTCGAGGGCATCATTGGGGTGGTCTGGGGTGGAGATGTACAGCTGGGTGTCATCAGCGTACTGATGGTACTTCACCCCAAAACCACGGATGATCTCACCCAGCGGCTTCACATAAATGTTGAATAGAAGGGGCGAGAGGACCGATCCCTGTGACACCCCACATATAAGGGGCCTCGGGGTTGACCTCTGCCCCCCTGTCAACACAGACTGCGACTGGTCAGAGAGAAAGGAGGAGAACCACTGTAGAACAGTGCCCCCCACCCCCAACCCTTCCAACCGGTGCAGCATGATATCATGATCGATGGTATCAAAAGCCGCTGAGAGGTCTAGTAGGACCAGGACAGAGGAGCAACCCCTGTCCCGAGCCCTCCAGAGATCATCAACCAATGCGACCAATGCTGTCTCTGTGCTGTACCCGGGCCTGAAGCCCGACTGGAACGGATCTAGATAATTCGATTCATCCAGGTACTGAGGCAGTTGTCGTGCAACCACAGTCTCAACAACCTTCGCAACAAAGCGAAGGTTGGAGACAGGATGATAATTTGCTAACACAGCTGGGTCCAGGGAGGGCTTCTTGAGGAGGGGCCTCACCACCGCCTCTTTCAAGGCGGTGGGAAAGACACCCTCACTCAAAGAAGCATTTATAATCTCCTGGAGCCAGCCTCGCGTCACCTCCCGGGAGGCCAGTACCAACCAGGTGGGACACGGGTCCAATAAACATGGTGGTCGCATTTAGTCTGTTCAGTATCCTGTCCACGCTTTCGGGAGTCACAGGATCAAACTCTTCCCAAATAATATTCTCAGGACCTGCCCTTGTCATCTCCTCTGGATCAATCCAGTCAGAGTCCAGCTGTTCCCGAATCTGAGCAATTTTGTCATACAGATATTGTATAAAATCCTCAGCTCTACCCTCCAAGGGGTCTTCCCGCATCTCTTGATGGAGCAAAGAGCGGGTCACCCTAAACAGGGTGGCTGGGCGATTATCTGATGACGCAATAAGAGTAGAAAAGTAGTTACTCTTCTCTACTCTTATCGCCACTAGGTAATTCTTAATATGAGATCTTACCAGTGTTCGGTCGGATTCAGAACGACTAGCCCTCCAACTGCTCTCTAGGTGTCTTTTCCGGCGCTTCATCTCCCTCAGCTCCTCAGTATACCAAGGAGCCAAGTGAGACCGGCGCCGGGTCAGAGGCCGCAAAGGCACGACTCGGTCTAAAGCCTCAGCCGCCGCCCTATCCCAGGCGGATACTAAGTTCTCAGCCAAGTCGTGTGCCAGAACCTCAGGAAATGGCCCAAGCTCCATCTGGAATCTCTCAGGATCCATCAGGCGCCTGGGGCGGAACCACCTGGTCGGTTCCGCCTCCCTGCGGCGGGGTGTGGCGGTTCGAAGGTCCAGGCGAAGGAGGGAGTGATCTGACCATGACAAAGGTTCAATCACTATATCCCCTATCTCGAGATCACTCAACCACTGTCCAGAGACAAAAACAAGGTCCAGTGTGTGTCCCCCCATGTGAGTAGAGCCATAAATTAACTGGGTCAGGTCCATAGCCGTCATGGAAGCCATGAACTCCCGAGCCACCTCAGATGTCTCGCCAACTGATGACAGGTTAAAATCCCCCATGACCATAAGCCTGGGGGTGTCAACAGCCACCGCGGCTATAACATCAAGCAGCTCTGGTAGGGCTGCTGCCACGTGGCAGGGAGCCAGGTACGTGACCAGCAAGCCCAACTGCACCCTATGACCCCACTTCACAAGGAGGGACTCACATCCAGCCGTCTGAGGAACAGTGGCCTCCCTCGGTCCAAGATCTTCGTTAATAACAACCACCACCCCTCTGCCCCTCCCCTGAGACCTTGGCTGATGGAAAGTACGGAAACCTGGTGGGCACATATCAACAAGGGGGGCTCCCCCTTCCTGGCCCAACCAGGTCTCCATAATACCCGCCAGGTCCGCACCCCCCTCCTGAATAAGATCACAAATGAGGGGGGCTTTATTTACCACGGACCTGGCGTTGCACAGCATCAGCCGAAGGCCTGGGGCCCGAGGTTCCGTACAACCAGGGGAACGAGAAGAGTTTTGAGGGTCGGAGCGCGCCACCGCTTGTAAACAGCAAGGACGCACTCCCGCAGGATGATGTGGCCCCCTGCTCCCGCCATATCTGCCCCTCCCACCTACAGTATCGATGTTATGGGCATCTGTAAAATATGAATGCATCTGATATTTGTTTTACACTGGAATTTCTTTTAGTCTTCAAGAATTTGTGAAAGATTCTGGAAGCTATAGTAAAAAAATAGTAGATGATTTGCTCGATCAGATCACTGGTGGAGATCATTCCAAGTCTATTTATCAACTAAAACAGGTAAGTGTGCTCACCAGACTTTTCTTTCAAAGCCTACTTTAGAATATAGACTTGAAGTTGTTGAGGTTCAATAGTTTATAGTTGAAATTATTCTTAAAACCAGATTTTTTATTGAAACAAATTACACTTTTTAAAACTCAGAAATATTTTATTTGACATAGTCATAAAAAGTATTATTTTCATCACAAAGGTAGTTCCTTTTTTAAAAAATAATGTGCATAGATAAATTTTTAGACTGTACTATGCAGGACATAGAAGATATATACAGTAATATAACAGCATCCATGTTAAAATGTCAGGTTTTTGAGATGTAAAAAAAAAAATCAGACCAAGATAAATCACTTCAGAATTTTTCCTACTTTTAATAGAACAGAATAAAAGAGTGGTGGTCTTCTAGTCCAACCCTCTGCTCAAGCAGGAGACCTTATACCATTCCAGAGACAAGTGGCTGTCCAGTCTTTTCTTAAAAGCCTCCAGTAATGGAGCATCCACAACTTCTGAAAGGAAGCCATTCCACTGGTTCTCACTGTTAAAAAATTTCTCCTTCATTCTAGGTTGCTTTTCTCCTTGATTAGTTTCCATCCATTATTTCTTGTCTTGCCTTCCAATACTTTGGTAAATAGGTTGACTTCCTCTTCTTTGTGATAGCCCCTCAAATATTGGAACACTGCTATCATGTCACCCCTAGTCCTCCTTTTCACTACACTAGCCAAACCCAATAACATATATTAATCACATATTAATATATTAATAACAATAACATATAAATATAACATAAATTGTACATTTCATTTGAAAAACAAACTGAAATTTTCAGGGAGGAAAGCCTACAATGATGTGATTGCATATAAGTGTGCATACCCTTAAACTAATACTTCTCTGATTTTATGACAGTATTCAGCCTTTTGGGGTAGGAACTTCTATGCGTGGTACATCTTGACTTGGGAATCTTTGCCCACTCTTTCTTGCAAAAGTGCTCCAAATCTGTCATATTATGAGGGCATCTCCTGTGCACAGCCCTCTTCAGTTCACCCCACAGATTTTCAGTTGGATTCAATTCCAAGCTCTGGCTGGGCCATTTCAAAACTGAAGAACTGGTGAAGCCATTCTTTGGTTGATTTGGAGGTGTGCTTTGGTTGTTGCAATATTGAAAGATGAAATTCTCTACATTGTCAGTATTATCAGAGGCCTGAAAGTTTTGGGCCAAAATTAACTGATATTCATAATTCCTTCATCTTGACTAAAGCCCCTGAAGAAAAGCAACCTCAAAGCATAATGCTGCCACTATTGTGCTTCACTGTGGGTATGGTGTACATTTGGTGATGTGCAGTGTTGTTTTTGAGCCAAACATATTTTTTGGAATTATAGCCAAAAAGTTCAACTCTGGTCTCATCAGACCATAACATCATTCCCGATATGCTTTTGTCATACTTGATGTAGGTTTTTATGAAATGTAGCTGGGCTAGGATGTTTTTCTTTGTAAGAAAAAGCTTCTGTCTTGCTACTCTACTTTACAGCCCAGACATACGAAGAATATGGGAGACACAACCGCTATTTTCCAGAAATTCCTGCAGCTCCTTTATTGTTGCTGTAGGTCTCTTGGCAGTTTCTTGGACCAGTTTTTCTCTTGTTTTTTCATCAATTTTGGAAGGACATCCAGTTCTTGATAATGTCACTGTTGTGCTATATTTTCTCATCAATGACTATTTTGTCTGGGTTCCATGCTATATGCAATGCCTTGCAAATGTTTTTGTACTCTTCTCCTGATTAATATCTTCCAACAATGAGATCCCATTGATGCTTTCTAAACTCTTTGCACTCCATGGTTTTTGCTATAAGAGACAACTGAGTTAATATAAGAAAATTCCTAGTAGAGCAGCTGAACATTACATGGGCTTGTTCAGAGTCACATTACTTATGGCAGGTGTATACTGACTATTTAACATCAGATTTGTTAATCCTAAAGAGAGTGTGCAGATTTATGTAGCCACGTTACTGAACATTTTTATTGTTTTTCCCCATAAAAGATTTCCGTTTGTTTTTCAGTGGAAATGTCCAACTTATGTTACATTTAAAAAATATTTCACATATCAGAAGCCTGGCATTTTAACAAGGGTATGCATACTTTTTATATCCATAAACTACTGGCTTATATCCATAAATCAGTAAATTAATTTTTACCAATATGCTCATAGAACTAATCCCTTTGAGAAAAGAACGTATTTCTGGTCCATGATGCTCAGAATTGTCTCATTGACTAAGGGATAACTTGATACTCTTTATATCTTTTGTTTAAGTAGAAATATTTTCCATTGAAGAGTGGGATAAAATTGTTCATAAATTTAAATAAAAGGAAAAATAAAAAACAGAAACTTAATTACTTAGTATTGTTCTGATTCCTTTAAAAAGGGGGGAAAAAAAACAGGTCCAGGAAATTACAAGTCAATTAGCCTGACATCAATACCTGGGAAGATCTTGGAAAAATAATCAAACAACAAATCTCTGAATGCCTACAAGCAAACAAAGTTATAACCAGTAGCCAACATGAGTTCATCAAAAACAGATCATGCCAAACAAACCTTATTTCATTTTTTATCAAAGTAACTAAATTAATGCACCAGTAAAATGCTGTGGACATAGTAACTTATATTTAGGAAAGCATTTGATAAAGTTGAGCACAATCTACTTCTTGTCAAGCTAGAAAAATGTGGGATAGACAGTACCACCACCAGATGGGTCTGTAACTGGCTAACAAATCATATTCAGTGTGTAGTCCTCAGGAGAACTACATCTGCATGGAGGGAAGTAAGCAAAGGGGTATCTCAAGAGTCAATTTTGGATCCAGTACTCTACAATATCTTCATAAATGATCTAGAAGAAAGAATAGATGGGAAACTCATCAAATACAGATGACACTAAGCTGGCAGGAATAGCCAACACATCAGAAGACAAGCTCAAGTTCCAAAAAGACCTTGACAGACTTGAACACTGGGGCTTGTCTAAAAAAATGGAATTCAGTATAGATAAAAGTAAGGTTCTACGCTTAGGCAAGAAAAACCAACTGTATAGGTGCAGGCTAGGTGAAACTTGGCTTAATGCCAGTAAACGTGAGATTGTCCTAGTGGACAATCACTTAAATATGAGCCGACAGTATGCTGCAGTAGACAAAGCAGCCAATTTATTTATTCATTTATTTATTAGATTTATATTGCCACCTATTCGCCCATGGCGACTCCAGGCGGCTTACATTTAAAAAACAGTAAACTAATTAAAAAATCAAACTAATTAATGTAATAAAATCAATGCAATTCTACTCTGTATTAATAGAGGGATAGAATCAAGATCACATAAAGTTCTAGTACTGCTTTACAAAACCTTAGTAAGACCACACTTGGAATACTGCATCCAGTTCTGATCACCATAATCACGAAGATATTGAGCCTCTGGAAAGAATGCAGAGAAGAGCAAAAAATGATTAGGGGTTGGAGGCTAAAACATATGAAGAACTACTATAGGAATTGGGTCTGTCTAGTCTAATGAAAAGAAGGACTAGGGGAAACATGATAGCAGTCTTCCAATATTTGAGAGGCTCCTACAAGAATGCGGCAGTCAAATTATTTTCCAAAGCATCAAAAGGCAAGATGAGAAACAATGGATTTAAAAAAAAAAAAAAAATTAAAAAAAAATATATTTTGTAATTTTGAATTTATGTTTTTGTTTTTGTTTGTTAAAATATTTTTTTAAAAAACCAATGCAATAACTTGCCTTCAGAAGTTGTAGGTTCTCCATCACTTGGAGGCTTTCAAAAAGAGGCTGGACAATCATTTATCTCAAATGGTATAGGGTCTCCTACTGGAGCAGAAGGTTGGACTTGAAGACCTCCAAGGTCCCTTCCAACTCTATTATTCTATGTTCTAAGAAGCAAGGAATCACTAGTGGTTTGGTCTAGTGGTTAGGCAGCCAGCTAGAAAGCAAGAGCCCATGATTTCAAGTCCTTCCTTAGCCATGAAAGCCAGCTGGGTTTCCTTGGGCAGTCACTCTCTCAACCCAACCCACTTCATTATGTTGTGGGAAAAATAGGAGGAGTAAGGTGTACTGGATATATTTCCTGCCTTGAGTTATTTGTAAAATAGTAAAGATATAAGGGGTGTGTGTTTTTGTGAATAAATTAAATAAGAAAGAGAATGTTCCACGCCTTGTTTCATTCTTCATTCTAACTAGTTTTAGAATAACAGGTACAACACAAAATCTGAAATTCAAAAGGGTGAAAACTCTTTTATTGACAAAATATAACAGCCCTATCAGCACAGAACAGCCTCAGTTTATTATAAAACCCAGTTCTCTTCCAGGAGCCGAAAAGAAAGATTGAAAATAAAATTTAAGCATACCAATAGATTATGCACATATTGAAAGGCAACCTATTTTAGAAATAAAAGTCTGCTTGCTTGCTGTAAATGTTTATAGAGAGTCCTTTATCAGAGATAATAATGGAGATCACTGCTGCAAATTGGAATATATTTTTGAATAAAGGAAGAGACAATATAGTTGATTCATCATGAAATTTTAAAGGATAAATTAAAAAATAATTCCTAAAATAATCAAATTTCCAGTTGTTGGAAAAAAGCTTTGCATATATCTAAGATCACAGGTCTTTTGTAGATTTACATCTATACATCTATATATGGCTATAATTCTTTGAAGATCTGAATTGAGAAAAACAAAATATAAAATAAAAATGAAATATAATTTTAATGAAATTCGTGTATTTTGAAAATAATAATTGAAAGTACATTGAAAATAAATTAGTACTAAAATGCTACAACCATTATCATACATGTCTATTAGTAGAAGATAAGGTTAATTAAGATATTTTTACGAATTAAGGCAAATATAGGTATCCCAGGATAATGTTGCAAGATCCAATCTGGGTTGGTCATGAGGACCAGAAGTTTCGACTTCTGAACTTTCAGGCTCATGTTGGTCCATCCTGCAGGATGAGCTCCAGCACGAGCCCAAAACCTTGGCAGATTAAACCTCTGGTCCCAGTGACTGATCCAGTTTGGATCCTACAAGACATGTTCAATTTCAATATATTTCAAATACTGCTTCTAAGAAATTTAATTTTCTTACTGAATCAAATTATTGTAAATTACAGATAGTCCTTGCTTAACCATTCATTCAGCAATCATTCAGAGTTATGACAGCACTGAAGAATCAGTTCTTGAAGTTTTGGCCATTCAGTACCACTCCAGTCATAAATAAAAATTTAGGTGCTTGGCAATTGGCCTGCATTTATGACTGCAGGGTCAATTTTTCAATTTCCCCTATCCAACTGTCTCCTCCCATCTTTATCCTTTTGGCCACTCTGCACTTCACTGCCACCCCCCTTTATTTCTTTCTCTCGATGTTGGCCCAAAATCCAGTGTTCGGCGAGGGTGCAGCCCTGGGATATGTGCACAGGGAGTGCAGCAAGACGGCGAAGCCTTGTCTGCCAAAAGGAGCTTCCCAGGCCCAATTAGGAAGAGGCAGCAGGACAGAGCCAGCAAAGGTAGCAGTAGGGCCAACAATTCCCTGGGCAATTATCAGACTTATACAGTGCTATCACTTGTACCACCATCATGGCTCCTTTACCAACTCCATCCCTCTTTCCTTCTTTGATGGCCCAGCAAGCTCCCTTTGATATATGAGAGTCCGCTACCTTGTTGTTCTTCCTGAACATGTCCTAGAATCACACCCTCAGCTAGCACCTGGATCCTGGACCAGCAAAGAAGGGAGGAAGACAGTGGAGGTTAAAAGAGGATGGCAGGGGTAGGTGTGCGAGGTGAACAAAAGGGTGGAAACGGGAAGAAATGAAGAGAAGTTAAGTGGAGGAAAGCATTGTATCGGCAGTACTATGCAGCCTTGCTTGCTGAATGGAGCTTGCCAGGCCCAACTGGAGAGGAGGCAGCAGGTCCAATCCAGCTGCTCACACAGGGCAAGAGAAACATGAGGTCTTTGCCTAACTACTGCAACTAAGATGACCAGAACTGTCACTAAGAGGAACATTATGTTTCCCCTAACTTTTTTGCTTAGTGATGAAAATTCCAGCCCCAATTAGTTGTTCAGTAAGGACTAACTGTATCAGAAAAACAGCAATATTATTTTTTAATTTATTTTTACTATTATAATTTTCAGAGAAGAAACATTCCAATGAAGCCACCAGATGATCTCAAAGTAAGTTACATTGCATCTCTAAACTTTTCCTTGTAAAAAAAATACTGTTTCTTTACTTAAATGGTTCTGAAAATATAAAAGAAAGATTTCATTTATATAATAAATGAAGATAATAGTTGTATTATTGTAAAATTGCTTACTCCAGTATTCCTGATCTTTATAACACTTTTAAATTTTACGTTTATTTCAGGAGAAAAAAATATATGTACTTTTTCCATGATTTTTCCTACTAAATTATTTGGAATCCCTTAAATAAAAGACATACTATTTTCTTGCTGTAACTCTAGTGTTGCAAAAATGATGGTTCCATAAGGAAAATGATTATGAGGTATAAATTAGCTTTAAACGTGATGTTTTTAGGTTCCGTCAGTCCTCATAAAAGAAGAACATAAGTTATGTAATACTTGCCCAGATGACTCCAAGCAAAATATGGTAATATTTCTTTTTAAGTTTAATTCTTTCTTAACTTATTATCTAAAATAGTTGGTTCTCAGCATTTTCTACCTCCTTTTTAATTTTCCTTTTCTTTTTTATTTTAAGATTACAGGCCTTATTCTTTGTCACTCTCCCTTTCCCTCCCTCCCTCCCCCGCCCCTCTCTCTCTCTCTCTCTCTCACACACACACACACACACACACACACACACACACACACACAGGCCATAGGTCAGCAGATGATCCAGGTCAAGAATACAGGCAGTCCTTGACTTACAACTGTTCATTTAGTGACTGTTTGAAGTTACAATGGAACTGAAAAAAGTAATTTAAGACCATTTCTCACACTTATGACCATTGCAGCATCCCCATGGTCATCTGATTTACATTCGGATGCTTGACAACTGGTTCATATTTATGATAGTTGCAGTGTCCCTGGGTCATGTAAATCACCTTTTGGGACCTTCTGACAAGCAAAGTCAATGGGGAAGCCAGTTTCCTTTAACAACCGTGTTACTAATTTAACAACTGCTTTGATTCACTTAGCAAATGTGGCAAGAAAAGTTGTAAAGTGGGACAAAATTCACTTAACAAAGTTGTCACTTAGCAACATAAATTAGCTTGCACATAATAGTTCAAATAGACTTGGAATAAAACTGAGCTTTTTTGCACTTAAGTATACTATCCAGAAGCTCAAACTAATCAGTTTCGTATGATTTATATGTACAAGGGATGTTACATGTGACAAGGCCCAGCAAAGATGATAATTATATCTGTGTCTATTAAAATTTTGTGGACACCTTGATTGACCAAAGCACGGATGGTCAGGGGTAATCAATGCATGGCCTATCAGTGTTATCCAAGAGTTCTGAGGTGAATGTAACAGAAAATGTAGATCTGAATGAAAGTAGTTTGATCTTGTCAAGTTGATGACTCAATGCTAGAAGTTATGGTTAAGGAACAAAAAGGCAAAAATGTATGTCAGAAAATGTGAATTGTAACTTCATTGGTGTAATGTAGGTTGTATAAATAAAATAGGGTGATTCATACAGCTTTTGGTTAGGAGTTGTGTTGAACAAACTTACGTTTCAAAATGATTCTGCAAATTTAAAATTTGTTCCTAAATAAAAAAGTTGTTCCAAATAGCACTTTCCTGAATTTTTAGCCCTAGATATGCAAACAAAAAATAATTGCATATTTGCATAGTAAATATTTTTTCACATTTGACTGCTATGTAGAAATAATGAAACATTTATGTTGTTGAAACTATTTACATTTACTAAATATTGAATTTATAGCAGCTTTCAGCACAGTAATGCTTATTATAACTAATTAATCCTTTGCATAGATATAATTTTCTTTCTTTTTTCCAGATTGGAGAATCCATTGGAGATAATAATAGTTCTGTTTTGGACTTTTTATCTATGAAAACTTATTCAGATATGTCACTTGATATATCCATGTTGAGTTCATTAGGTAGGTGTTCTCATGCAGTAGTTTAACACCGAAGGTAAAAATACAGTGCTATATATATTATCTGTTCCATTAGTCCATTAAAATGCTTGGGAATTGCTGGGTTTTGACATAAACTTTATAATATATACTCCTTTTAATGCTTTGCTATGAAAATCTAGATGGCAGCACCTGGAGGGAGACAGAATTATAAAAACTGTAATATTTGCATATGCTCTTTGTGGTTATAACATAATAGTTAGTGTGTGTATGCGTGTGTGTAAATTAATGAAAGGGATGAAGCATTTTGAGAAAAACAGCATCTTCTACAGATGCTCATAGCTTCAGTTTGGTTGTCAGTTATCTAAACCAATACTCGTCTATGCTGTTTAAATTGGTAATTCGAGCAGCCTATGACTGTGCTCCCAGTGCTAATATATGCTTACTCAATTTATTCCGTCTAAACTGCTGAGAAGAATGCTCAGCTGTAACAGCTCCTTTTTTCAGAAAAGAATGTGTAAATCAAGTCATAAGATAGAAAAACATATTAAGGAAAATCTTGTATTTTTAGCAGCTACACAATATAGTATCTGATAGGATTTCATCTGGAAGCATCTTTGTGAAATTAAGAGGTTTGAAACATTTTAATTTTTTAAAAAATAATTTGGGATTCTACTTAGACCATCAACAGGTCATCACATGTATTTGTATTATGGTGATCACAGGTACCAAGTTGCTGATTCCCAATTTTATGTAGTCATTAAAAGATTCAAATGGTGATGTACTAGTTCATGTAAGGAGGAACTTGAAACTGATACCTTAAAGGCATCATGGAGAGATTGATATGTTGACAATGGTAAAGTGATCAGCATATCTTTATGAATAAAAGTCACATTAAAGCAATTTCATTTCAATTTTTTTGTTGGATAATTTCAATAATAGAATGTGGAACATAATATATCTTGATCTCATTTAGACATTTGATAAATACTTTCTTATAGTCTCTCCAGCAGTTTAGTTAAATAAGTAAATAATTAAGTGGATCATAACTATCTGGAAAATTGGATTCAAATTGTGTATAAATAAGGAAATCAGAAATGTTCTGTTTAAAATAATTGTTTTTAAAAAATCAGGAAGTATAAGAAGCTGGGTCAGTACGCAGGGACGTATCTATACAACTTAGTCCCTATTACCCTCATTTTCACATTTTATTCAGCATATATTAGTTTTATCTACCTTTATATAAGACTGATGGAGTAACAAATCTTTTTGATTTTAACTTCATAAACCATCTCAAATTCATTTTTGTACTCAATAATCTAATGTTGTTGACAGGTAAAGTAAAGAAAGAAGTTGATCATGATGACAATCATTTACACTTGGATGAAACAACTAAATTATTACAGGACCTTCATGAGGTACAGACTGACAGAATAGGATCCAGGCCTTCCTCCAACCTTAGTTCCCTCTCTAATGCTTCTGAAAGGGAACAGCATCACCTAGGTAAATGTGTTTAACAGTATAATTACCAAACTCTTTATTTTCATTAAAAGTTGTTTGTAAGATTATGAGGGTATCAAGTATATTCATGTTGTGTAAGTGAAGCTGGTTTCTTTGTCTTTTTAACATTAGCATCTAGTAGACTAATTTTTCCTTCTCATTCCCACCTTCTTTATCTCATAGATTTTTTTTATCATAAATGTATATTATAAATATTTCAAAAGGCAGAATATAAACACTGGATTCTAAATAAATACAAATTGATAAATTTGACCAAAATGCAGAATTATTATGTATTTTTATTTAAAATATAGATTTAATATTATTTTACCAAATTAATTGAGATGGCCGTCTCATAGTTCCAAATAGACATTTTAAATTTATAAACATTCAAACAAAATTATTGGTTATATAGTAAGTAATATAGAGAAATATAAAATATATTATAAAAGTTATATTTTACAATAAAAGAGTTTATTAATCTTGGAGTTTATTATTCACAGATAGTTTATTCCATCATTCCAGAATGCTAATGAAAAGTTTCTGCTTCTAATGATTACTGGCTCATTCTTAATAGGAAAAAATAAACATATGTTAGATGAATGGAGTGGTGAATTTAATTATGAGGCAGAACCTTTCAACAGAAGAAATGCTAGTGATCTTAATGTGACCTGCCTGCTAAATCTCTGAGAGCATTTATTTGTATAAAATTGAAATGGTAGACCAGGACTTCTCCAGGCATCTTTCAATCAGACCCATGTAGAAACAGCATAGTCATCTGCCAATCAGGACATTTATTGTTATACGTCTGACTGGAGAAATCCTGGTTTGCCATTTTCTATAACAATCATGTCATATCAGACCAGCAGCACAAACCAAAATGGCCATGAAGAAAGTTGAAATAAGGGACATACTTAAAACCTGTCAGTAGAAACTGGCTAGATTATAGCACTGCTATTACATTATCACAATTGCCACTGAAAGCTTATCTCAGGAAAAAATACCAGATCAGAAAAACCCAAAGTTATCTAACCTCACTATATTCTGCAGATGAGAGGAAAGCTGTAGTATGTAGACATGTCTTAAAAATTATATTTGCGGAGCCAAAATTCATGAATGCATCTCAGAAATCATGTCTTGGTAAAATTGCATTATGAATTAGTTCTCTAATGCTACATATATCTAATTTGTTTCTTCCTTAAATAAACAGTTTACTATATTATCTAGACTGCAATAACTTATAAATGCTTATGGTTTATTATATTAAAACTACTTACCTAATATTTAACCTTGTTTAAAGTCAATAATTCTAGATGCAAGTGTCTAAGTATCACTTCAATTACCAGAGTAACTCTAGGTGGATTACACATTAAGATTAAAATAATCATAAAATTCTAAAACAAAACAAAAGTAATGCATAGTCATGCATTATGGAGAATAACCAACATTAAACAATTATAGCAATCAAGATTTAATTATCAGAGAGTAGGTCATGTATCCTAATGCAAAGTCTTCTGGAACAACTAAGTTTTCACAGCTTTATGAATGCCCTGGAAAAAGGCTCAGGAATACTGTATTCCACAGAGTAATGGAAAAGTTGCACTTTTCGACGGGATAGTAGTGTTTTACGGCCTGACTTGGTGTTCATCAACTCTGGTTGGGCAGAGACAGCAGAAGAAATATAGTAATTGATACAGTAAAAGATACAGGTAATTAAATCCTAAGCAATGTGGAGCTCTATAAATGATAACACCTTGAATTGTATCAGATTATGACGTAACCAATGCAATTTGCAGAGCAGAGGTGTTACTTGGGAAAAAGAGGAAATACCCAGAAACAATCATTTGATCGCATTCTGGACCAATCACAGCTTCCATATAGTTGGTAGTTGACCATCCCTGTAATTGACTTTATATAGAGTAGATTGCAATAATCCAAAGAGAAGATACACCACAGCATGAGTAAGAATATTCTCCTGTTCAAGAAAATAATGCAACTAGCTCCTCAAATGGATTTATTAATGTATTAAGTTTCTATGCTTCCCATTTCACAGTTCAATGTTACTCTGGACAGATTTATGCAAAAGCCCTTCTGGGCCATGGCTGCCACCTGTTTGTTGAATCTAAGGAGGATTCCCAAACTGTATCAGTCCTACTTGAAATGTGATTCTGCCATAAACTAATTTATGTTCAATATAATCTTGGATATTGTTTGTATACTGATGATTCCTGATCCCATGCATATGGAAAGCCTTATCTAATAGCCTCATGTTGATGTTAAATAGGAATGGGGAGAGGATGAAGCTAGGTGGGATTTTATATAGTAAGGGTCTTGGATTAGATATCTCTTCACCTACCAATACCAAGTGAAATCAGCTCTAGAGGAAGGGCGAGAAACAGAGATAATAGCTATCATTCCCAATCCTTGAAGATTATCATATTGTCCAGAAAGGATGCTATGATTGATTTTATTGAATGTCATTGAAATCAGGCAGAACCAATAGGGTCACAATGCCCCATCCCATTCTCACTATGCACAAACACAGTCTCTCTGCTGAACCCAGATCAGTCTGAAAAGGATCCTGATAAGTCACTTCCTTCAGAGCGCTCTAACATTACCATATCATCACTTTCTCCCAAAAGGATATGATGCAACAGTGAACAGGAGACATACAGTACCATTGCTTTCTTTAAGACTGGTGGGATAGCCTTTAACTCGAAGGTGAATTCACCATTTGCATCCAGCCAGTAGCTAACTCCTGGGATTCCTTGGCCAAGAAATAGCAGGAAGTGGTAACACTAACATTACCAAGGACCTTGTCCACTTTCTCAAGATTCACATGCTAAAACTCTTCTAGATAAATATGGCAAACCCCCTCCCCAGTCAATTCCACAGGACCCGTTCAGTCAGTGTTCAATTCTAAACCAATTGGGGTGATTATATTCTCACAAAATGTGGTTTTTTTCATAGCAGTACTTAAGATGTTCTTTAACTATCTGTAATAATTTTTGTAGCTCTCAGAGCTTTCTTTAACTTTCAACAGTAAGACCAACAAAAATCACTATTTTGGAATCTGAAATATAGAAAACCTAGAATGTAATATGAATAGTAAGATTTACAGAGCTTTTAAAAAAGAACTTTCTTGGCATTCCAAAGAGCAAACAATAAAAAATATTCCAGTCTGTAGCCTTCTCTGCACTGTTAAATTTGGCAACATTTTTGACCATTAATAAAATTGGCATTATAATCTGGATCATATTCATTTAAAAATTGTGATAAGACATTTGAAAAGTGAAATTTTCAAAATGTCTCATAATTAATATTAATTTAATTATTTTCTGTCCATGTTTTACACAGGAAGTCCATCTCACCTAAGTATAGGAGAACAGCAAGATATGGTCCATGACCCCTATGAATTTCTTCAATCTCCAGAATCTACAAATGCCAATAATTAATCTCAGATATACCGTACATATTAACTGTCTAACAGTTAATAGAATCCCATGAAACAGTATGCATTTCAACCCCAATCTTCAGATAAGAATTAATGTTTAGTAACATGTATACATTTTACTTGGATAAAAAAGTCCTGGTATTTGTACCATCAGAAACTATATTTTAGCAATATGTGCAACGGACCTGAAGGAGTTACAAATTATGTACTTTGAAAAAAGACTTGTTTAATTTTATAAAAAATGGCTAACCAGCTGTTTATCATGCTTTTGATTGTTACACATACTTGGTGTACAGGTGTAGCAATATAGAAAATTTATTAGGATGAATTTATTTCATTTGTAATATAAGTTTTAGAAATAGGATAGTTTTTGTATTTTCTCTCCTATCAGTTTTTCATTGTCAAGATGGTTTAATGAAAAGAAAGTTATTGACTCTTCATTGGGAATGAAAAACAAAATTCTCTTTAGAACTTTTTAAAATTAAGTGTTTGAAATTTGATATTGAATGATTTTTAAACATTATGCGGAAACCAGAATAATACATTCATTAACAATATTCCAAATATTAATAAATGTGTACTTGTGTTCCAAAGTTTCCAGTTGATAATTTGTCAGCTAGTTCATAATTTGTTATCTTGAATTAATTATGATGCACTATATATGCATCAGTTTAAGATTCTAGTTTTAAGATTCCTATAGCAGGGGTCTCAAACATTGATGCAAGAGCTGCATGCAGGCTGCTGAATTCTTTTGTATAGCCTAGATTAACTCACCATGAAGCATTGCTTGCTTCTCTGCTCTTTTTTTGTCCCAGAAGGCCCCAGCTTTCTACCATTGTCCTGCTTTGCAGGATTTCTTTCTGCAGGTTGAGGCAGTATTTTTGTAAGACTAAATCTCATGTGCAGCTATGATGGCACTGGTGATGATTCTAGATATTGGTTAGGGTAACCACATGGAGACCCAGAGAATGCATGTCAATGCAATGTGTTTGAACACAGAACAACATAGTGGCTGAGGTATGCAACAATATGCAAGTTAAATGGGGAAGATCAAAATGCATCTGCTTCATTTTCTCTTGCTGCAAGAACTCATGACTAAACAATCTTTTACTGCTTTACAATAAGCAGCAAATTTCTGCTTCTGTAAAGATGCATAATATTTTAATTTAATTTTAATAATTACTAATATATTTCATTTGTTATTTAATAATGCATTTTAATATTTGTTGTCTTTTTTCCTTTTTAAATATGTGGCCTAAACTCAGTGCATTTTATGTAAGATACTCCTCATATTCATTTTGTCTGAGATCCTTCCCTCAGAATATAGATAATGTTTTCTTACTGACATTAATTAGGACAGAGATTCTGTTTGCTAATCAATACTGGCATAAACACAATATCACGTAACTGCTAAGTTATGATAGCAGTTCCAGCAATACCATTTGCCCTTGTTAAGCAAATTCAAATACAATCATCACTGCATTTCCTGTCAAATCATTGCTATTTCCAATTTTCTTCCGGTTTCCTCATTGACTCTTTGTTCAATCAATCAGAATAGAGCTGGAAGGGACCTTGGAGGTCTTCATGTCCAACTCTCTGCTCAAACCGGAGACCCTATACCATTTCACACAGGTGATTGTCCAGTCTTTTCTTAAAACCTCCAGTGATGAAGCATCTACAAATTCTGACGGCAATATTCCATTGGTTAATTATCCTCACTGTTTCTCTTTAATTCCAAGTTGCTTCTCTTGTTGTTTCTTTTCTTGCCTTCTGTGCTTTGGAAAATAAGGTGAAAATAAGTAGCAGCCCTTCAAATACTGGAATACTGCTATCATGTCCCCCCTAGTCCTTCTTTTCTCTAGACTAGCATACTCAATCCTGTAATCATTCTTCATAATTTTTGTCTTAATCATCTTAGTTGCTCTTCTTTGCACTTTTTCTGAAGTCTCAACATCTTTTTTATAATGTGTTGACCAAAACTGGATGCAGTATTCCAGGTGTGGTCTTACTAACGATTTATAAAGTTGTACTAATACTTCATGTGATTTTGATTCTATGCCTCTGTTTATACAACCAAGGATTGTATTAGTTTTCTTGGCTCCTATGCACACTGATGACTGATGTCCAAGTGATTGTTCACTAGGACTCCAAGGTCCCTCTCACAGTTACTGTTTTGAGCCAGGTTTCGCCTAATCTGTACTTGTATCTTTGGTTTTTCCTGCCTAGGTGTTGGAACCTGGCATTGAAGGTTGCCAATAGTAATTGTGACTATTGAGATGCTGTGATGTGTAATTGCATTCTGATTGCTAAGCATCAGAATTAAAATCTTATGGCCTCAGGGACCAATCATAAGTACCCCTTACATATTTAGTACTGTCATAACTTTAGACAATCACTGATTGAGTGGGTGTTAAATAAGGAGTACTTGTATGAAGTTTTCACTCATGCTGTAAATATTTAGGACAGATGTGTTTACTTATTAACAGTGTTGGGATTGGACACCCTGTAAATTAATTGAATTCATCGCAGGCTTTGTTGGAGTATCAGGGTTCCATGTTGGACAAGAGATCATTGGGAGGGAATTGAGTTGCTGAATGTTTAAGAGGTGAGAGAGATTGGAATAAGGGAGCAGGCCTGACCATTCCAATGGTGATGTGCAGAGACAGATATGGTAAGCCTCCTGGAGTCATCTAAAGTAAGTTGGACAGCCATATAAATTGTCTTTAAAAAATAAATAAATTTAAGGGAAGTTCCCCTCTCCAGCACATGGCTTCCATCCTCAATGCTAGCAGTTGGATCCTTAATGATTTTCTATTTCTGCTGTTGTCTTTTAGTGCCAGATTGGTGTGTGACAATATTGCCCTCATCCATGATCTAATGAGGGCAGCATGCTAACCTAGAATACCTTACTGTATTTCTTTGGGCCCAGAGGAGTCTCCTCTTGGAAATGTGCCTTTCAGGTTTGGAGTTCTGAACCAGCTGAGTCTGTGCAAGGGAGAAAGGGAAGTCATTTTAATCTTTGAGTCACTACAGGCTTTCAGAGACTCAGCTTCGAAAATAATTAAATGTGAATAGTATCATGGAAGCTGGGATTAAGAAAACAATTGGGATTGCTGCTGGCGTACTGCCATCCCTACTGCTTGGTAGCATCCTGTATGAGTTGCTATATTCTGTTGCCAAGTTGGCAATAGATAAAATAATAATACTGCTCTTATTAACTTACTGATACTGTTGACAGTACTCTTCTAAGACAGCTCTGTGGGCTGGGATTTGGACACCTTTTTACATATAATATTCTCCCATACCTTTTTACACACATCTATACTTGACACACAAGCATGCAAGCTTGCTTTTATGTCATGGGATATTTTATGATTACCACTGGTTCCACATAGACTGACTATAAAAATTTCATGTCAAACTCAGAAGTTTTGATTCCCCAGTTCTTTAACTCTCAGCACAAAGATTTGCTTACATAATTAGCTAATGGAGGCTACATGGCAGTGAAGAGCTAGAAATCATATATATCAAGAGCTACACCCTGAGGAACACAGAAATCATCTTAGGCTTTCCCATCTTTTCAAATCAATAATTGGCTTAACTGATAAAAGACTTATAGGTATGGCTCAACTAGATTAGAATCTTTATTTGCAAGGAAGAATAAAGCATAATGTTTATAGAGATTCTCAGTCATCCAGGTCATGGTTGTTTCAAATGTGTTTTTTCAAGAGGCAACTGGGCTTCCTTGTTTTTCTTTGAAGATGTTTCGCTTCTCACCCAAGAAGCTTCTTGTATGAAAAGACAAAACTGAGCAATGTGATATATGCAGTACAGTGTAGTGAGATATGTGCAGTTCTGTATATTGGGAAAACAAAACAACCACTTCATAAACACATGGCCCAATAGAGGAGAACAAACTCATCACAGCAAGGTTCAGCAACCCATCTGAACACTACTCAGCTTTCCAGACTCTTGGGTTGCTGGGATAGGTTGCTGGTTCCCCGCCACTCAGTTGAATTCCTGATTTGTCATACTGTGTCACTTGTTTGCTGCTCCTCAGTTGGGTTCCTCTGCTGCTGGGCTGGGTCGCTGGTTCACCAACCCTCAGCTAGGCTCCTGGGCTACCGAGCTGCTTTGCTGATACATTGCTGCTTTTCTCTACCTCTCAGTTGGGCTCCTAAGCTGCTGGGCTGGGTCATTTGTTTGCTGTGATCCAGCTGGGCTCTTGGGCTGCCTAGCTGAGTTGCTGGTTCACCATCTCTCAGCTGGCCTCCTGCTGCCTTGAATCTCCGGTCTCCTGGACTGCTAGGCTGGGTTGATGGTTTACCAGGCAGCCTCTCACTTTGACTGCCTCTGACTGCTTTGAATCTCCAAGACTCCAGCTGCCTCAATTTTTCTGGGCTGCTGAGCAGGGACAATGGGTCACTTGATAGCCTCTCAGGTGGGCCGCCACAAGCTTCTTCTCAGTGTGCAACCAGTCACTCAATTTGCCATTGTTTTGCTAGTATTTTCCTCCTCCCAAACTTTTCTTCTTCTTTTCCCTTCTCCCATCTATCCTTTTTATCTTCCTGCTCCCTTTTTTCATATAGAATTACAGAGATGGAAGGAATCTAGGAGGTCTTCAAGTCCAACCCCTGCTTAGGCAAGAAACTCTATACCATTTCAGACAAATGGTTGTGCAATCTCTTCTTTAAAACTTCCAGTGTTGGAGCATTCACAACTTTTGGACGCAAGCTGTTCCACTGATTAATTGTTCTAATTGTCAGGAAATTTCTCCTTAGTTCTAAGTTGCTTCTCTCCTTGACTAGTTTCCATCCATTGCTTCTTGTCCTGCCCTCAGGTGCTTTGCAAAATTACTGTCTCTTCTTTGTGGCAACCCCTGAGATATTGGAACCCTGAGATATTGGAACACTGCTATCTTGTCATCCCTAGTCCTTCTTTTCATTAAACTAAACATACCCAATTCAAGCAACCATTCTTTATATGTTTTAGCCTTTAGTCCCCTAATTATCTTTGTTGCTCTTGTCTGCACTCTTTCTAGAGTCTTTTTTTACATTTTTACATTTTTTTTTTACATTGTGGCAACCAAAACTGGATGCAGTATTCCAAGTGTGGCCTTACCAGAGCATTATAAAGTGGTATTAACACTTCACCTGATCTTGATTCTATCCCTCTGTTAATGCAGCCTAGAACTGTGTTGGCTTTTTTGGCAGCTCTAGCATACTGCTGGCTCATATTTAAATGATTGCCCACTAGGGCTGCAAGATTCCTTTCACAGTTAGTACTATTGAGTGAGGTACCACTTACACTGTACCTGTGCATTTTGTTTTTCTTTCCTAAATGTAGAACCTTACTTTTTTCATCATTGAATTTCGTTTTGTTAGATAGCACCCAATGTTCAAGTTTGTCAAGAACCTTCTGTATCTTAAGCTTATCTTCTGGAGTGTTGGCTATTCCTGCCAGGTTGGTGTTGTCTGCAAATTTGATGAGTTCCCCATCTATCCCCTTATCAAATCATTAATGAAGATATTGAAGAGTACTGGGTCTAAAATAACGGCTTGGCGTTCCCAACTGCATACTTCTCTCCATGTAGATGCAGTTCCATTGAGGACTACACACTGAGTACAGATGGCCAGCCAGTTATGAATCCATCTGGTGTGACGCTGTCTAACCCACATTTTTCTATCTTATAAAGTAGTAGGTTATGCTCTACTTTATCAAATGCCTTACTGAAGTCCACGTAAATTATAAACACAGCATTCCTCTAGTCCAATAATTTTGTCACTTTCTCAAAGAATGCAGTAAGATTTATCTGGCATGATCTGTTTTGACAAACCCATATTGGCTTTTGGTTATTATTTTGTTTGTCTCTAGGTGTTCGCTAATCCGTTGTTTGATTATTTTTTTCCAGAATCTTCCCAGGTATTGTGGTCAGGCTGATAGATTTGTAATTTCCTGGATCTATTTTTTTTTCCTCTTTGGAAGATAGGAACTACATCAGCTGTTTTCCAGCCCTCTGGCAGCTTCCCATCTACCGTCTCTCTATCTTCCTGCTTTCTTTTCTCCTCTTTCCTCATACCTTTCCTTCTTAGTTTAATAACTTTTTCTCCCTGTGGTTCAATACTACCTTCTCCATTGCCTTCATCTCAGAACAAATCTTCAAAAACATTGTAGGACCTTTGAGGGAAGAGTGAATATGTCATATTAGAATTCACCATAATGCAGGGAAAGATAACTGAACAAAGTCAGATTAGTCTTTTAAACTTTTAAGAGAGCCAGCTTCAATAAACTAAGATAAAAAGGGTTCCATGGATGAAAAATGTAAGAAGGAAAAACAGTGCAGGATGCTTGGGATGCTCTGAAAAACAAGATAATAAGGAGCCACACAATAACAATACCACAGAGAAAGAAAAATAAAAGATTCCAGATGAGACCATCCTGGTTACAACAACAATGCTCCAATGCCATTTATCTCAAATGATATAGGGTCTTCTGCTCGAGCAGGGGCTTGGATTAGAAGACCCCCAAAGTGCCTTCCAATTCTGTTATTCTGTTGCATAGAGTTCTCTGACAAAAGGAGGGACAAAAAGGACAAGCATAAAAGTGGAACAAGGGGCATATAACTAGAGCAGGCTACCAGAAAAAAGCCCAAATGTGCAAAAACCAAGTCAAAATGGCTAAAACTCAAAATGAATTAAGACTTCCAACAAATGCCAAAATAACAACAACAACAACAACATATTCCTTTCAATAAGTAAGGAACAAGAAAAATGTCAAGGAAAAGATCAATCTACTATTGGGAAATGATAGCAAGAAGGTGACAGGCAGCAGGGAGAAAGCCAAACAGCTTAACTCCTTCTTTGCATTTGTCTTCATCCAAAAATGAAAGAAAATAGCCCTACCTATCAAAAGCAGCAGGATTGGAAAAGGTCAGTTTACATTCCAATTCCAAAGAAAGGCAATGCCAAAGAATGTTCAAACTATCGCACCATTGCACTCATTTCACATGCTAGTAAAGTTATGCTTAAAATCCTACAAGCTAGGCTCCAGCAGTATGTGGATCGAGAACTACCAGAAGTACATGCAGGATTTTGAAGAGGCAGAGGAACTAGAGATCAAATTGCCAACATATGCTGAATTATGGAGAAAGCTAGGGAGTTCCAGAAAAATATCTACTTCTGCTTCATTGACTATGCTAAAGCCTTTGATTGTGTGGATCACAACAAATTGTGGCAAGTTCAAAAAGAAATGAGAGTACCATACCATCTTATTTGTCTCTTGAGAAACCTATATGCGGGTCAAGAAGCAACAGTGAGAACTGGACACGGAACCACTGATTGGTTCAAAATTGGGAAAGGAGTACCACAAGTCTGTATACTGTTGCCCTGCCTATTTAACTTATATGCAGAGCACATCATGAGAAAGGCGGAGCTAGATGAATCAAAAGTTGAATTAAGATTGCCGGGAGAAATAACAACCTCAGATATGCAGATGATACTACTCTAATGGCAGAAAGTGAAGAGGAATTAAAGAGCCTCTTGATGCCGGTGAAGAAGGAGAGTGCAAAAGTTGGCTTGAAACTCAACATTAAGAGAACTAAGATCATGGCATCCGGACCTCTCAATTTCTGGCAAATAGATGGGGAAGAAATGGAGGTAGTGACAGATTTTATTTTCCTGGGCTCCAAGACCACCACAGATGGGGAGTGCAGCCAAAAATTAAAAGACGCTTGCTCCTGGGGAGGAAAGCTATGGCAGATATAGATAGCTTACTAAAAAAACAGAGACATCACCCTGCAAACAAAAGTGCATATAGTCAAGGCTATGGTTTTCCCAGTTGCAATGTATGGCTGTGAAAGTTGAACCATAAGAAAGGCTGAGTGCCAAACAATTGAGGCCTTTGAACTATGGTGCTGGAAAAGACTCCTGCGAGTCCCTTGGACTGCAAGGTGATCAAACCGGTCAGTCCTAGAGGAGATCAACCCTGACTGCTCTTTAGAAGGCCAGATCCTGAAGATGAAACTCAAATACTTTGGCTGCCTAATGAGAAGGAAGGACTCACTGGAGAAGAGCCTAATGGTGGGAAAGATTGAGGGCAAAAGAACAGGGGACGACAGAGAACGAGTTGGTTGGATGAGTCACTGAAGCAGTCGGTGTGAGCTTAAATGGACTCCAAAGGATGGTAGAGGACAGGAAGGCCTGGAGGAACATTGTCCATGGGGTCACGATGGGTCGGACATGACTTCGCAACTAACAACATCAAATCAAAAGCAGCACAATAAGAGACAGAATAGGAATGCAGGTAAAAATAGGCAAGGAATTAATAAGGGAACATCTATGTATTTTGAAGAAATACAAAATTTCTCCAAAAATATTTGTATTTCCTGGAGAAGTCCAGGAAAATGATTTACCTCCCAGGGAATTGAAGGAGTTGGCAGATAGGATCTCGGAACTACTTAATGAAATCTTTCAGCTCCTGAAGCGCTGGGGAATTGTCAGAGGACTGGAAAAGAGCTGATGTAGTTCCAATCTTCTAAAAGGGTAAAAAAAGTGGATGTAGGAAATTATCCCCTTGACATCAATACCTGAGAAAATCCTGGAAAAGTTAATCAAGCAGTGGATTTGTAAACATCTAGAAATGAACAAGGTGATTACTGGAAGCAGCATGGATTTGTTAAAAATAGGTCATGCCAGAAAATTGCTTTCTTTGATAAAGTGACTAATAGGTCAGTGAAATGCTGTAGATATAGTATAATAGGACATAGTACCAACAGCAAATGGATTCGCTATTGGCTGATCAACTGCTCTCGGCATGTATCCTTAGATCTATATCTATGTGGAGGGAAGCGTGCAGTGGGCTGCCTCCAGAAACTTTCTTGGGCCTAGTGCTTTTTAGCATTTTCATAAATCACTTCCGGTAAAAAGATAGCACACGCCCAGAAAAGGACCCCTGAAGGACTTTTCCCCTGGACTGTAGATTTTCAACACACCAACAGATAAACTTCCTTTAGTTTATATGATACACCTAAGTTAGGGAAAGAATTATCCCATAAGATCCTCCAATACAGCAAAGGTCTGTAAGTAGCTTCAGGAGTCAGAATGGGACAATTCTTTTTGACCACATGACCTACCCATTTCACCCCATATTTTCCATTATGGCTGACTCACCACAGCCCCTTCCCTCACCATCCAAATACTGCAGGTGAACGTGACATCACAGCACTCCTAGCACCCCTACACCACCGCCGTTTTCCAGCACTGCTCCTGCCAATGTCCCCTGTGCCTCTCCCCATCAGGCATGTGCCAAAATTGCGCTAGAAGCACCAGAGGTGTATTAAATTATCAGTGGGGGAAACTGGCCATGAAGACTTAGGTTGCAATGCATTGGCCACGATTAGGCAGCCTCGGAGAAATAGCAGAGAAGTTGTGGCAGTGGTATATCATAGGTGGAGGTTGATCTGTGGACAAAGGGCTATGGTGGATCAGCTGTGCTGGAAAATCTGGGATGAAATAGTCAAGGGTCATGTAACCATGAAGAATTGTCCCAGACCCTTCTGGAGCTGTGCTTCGAAGCAGTAGTTGTGCAGATGGCTGGGGGGGCGGGGCTGCAATCAGTTCATTGTTGAAGAAGCAGCCATTTTGGAATTTATTTTTTAAATGGACAATAAGTTGTGCCTTTCATTTCTTAATCATTTTTAAGGCATATTAATCTTTATTAAGCTAAAAACCTGTTTTTTAGTCACAGCCTGTTATTTCTTTTTGAAGATCTGTGCCATTTTTGGGGTTTCTTCATTGTTAAACAAGGAAGAAGGCTGCTGAATGAGGAAGTGTGGAATATCTTTTTTAAAAAAAGTTCAATGGAGAAATATAAAACAGAAAGTTGTGGCTCTAGGTTATTGCTTTTGTACCTTGATCTGCTTTGCTGTGGGTGGCTAAAACTTTCTGATTTTTATTAATCCTGATTGGCCAGCAATTCTTTAGTGATCTACAAAAAAGCTACTCTTTGACTAAAGAGGAAGTTAAGAAGATTGAGGAGCAAATTATTAGAGATGTATTTTAAAAATCTTTAAATAAAATCCATCAGTTCATAAATTAGCTATGCTTCAAGGATGTTAAAAAAATCTTCTCAAACTACTTCAAAGATGCAGATATTGGTAAAAAGTTACAAAATCACCGAGCAATTTCATAAGTACCTGACAAAGCAGAGGAGTGGATTGCAGTTTTAGAATATAAACCTGACACCAATTTTTATTATTATGGTTTAAATATACCTTAAACCTCCCAACACAATTGAAAGAAGAGTCCAAGAAAATCTGCAATTTTAGAAGAACAATTTTGGGACTTTTTTCCTCAAGGATATTATCAAAGTAGAGAAATCCTTGAGAAAAAGAGAAGCTTATAACTGCTTGACAAACATTCCAGAGAAAAAAAAGATTTTATTCCATGAAGACAAGCTGGAAAGAGTGACTTAAAGAGTCAATTGGAATTAGGATGGATTTTTATCGGTCTGATATTTGTAATTGAAAGAAAATCTTAATCTAAAGTTTGAAAATGTATTTTTGCTTCATATATAATGCTTAACTAATTCCTAAAGTTGTAAAATATTATTGAAAGTGTATTTGAAAGTATGTTGAGAAAAAGTTAAAGAAAAAGATGTATCATCTTAAAGAAAAATTTAGAGTTTTAAAAAGGATGTATACAAGAAGAAAAAATATTCTATGAGGGTAACTTGGAGAGAGTGATATAAATGTAATGAGTTAATTGGAGTTAGTTGGAATTTTATTGAAAGTGAACTTTAAAGTATGTATGTTAAGAAGAAGCTAAAAATGTATTAGAATGTTTTGATTTTAGAAATGTTTTGGTGCTTTAAAATGGATGAAAAAAGTATTTTTTTTCCTTTAAAGTTAAAGAATTTGAAAGAATACAATGAATTCTGTTAATATAAATGGTGATAGTTTATAAAAATTATTAAATGCAAATAGAAATACATACTATTTCCACAGCAAGGAAGATAAACCAGAAATGATTAAATTGATTGTTTATTCAAAGAAAATATATTTAATTATGTTTTTTTTTATTTGAATGTCACTTCTGGATTTTGTGCTTGTGATGAAAAAAAATGAAACTTTGACTTTGGTTTTGCTGATTAGATAGATTTGTTGTTACAGAAATAGCTAGCTATATATACTAATGTGTAAATGTAAAAAATTGAGATTGTAATGTTATCTTGTACTGTGTTAAAAAGAGTTGGAAGTCAACGCTTTTTTCTTTCTGCTGTTGTACCTCATATTTTTTTCCCCTCTCTTCCCTTAATTTCCTATTTTTTAGTTTTCTTTGTATTTTATACATTGATAAAACAATAAAAGTCATGAGATAAAAACATCTTCTGTTCAAATACACAAGAAGCCGTGAGTGGCCCAAATTAGTGATGGTTCAAGTTTGGGTCTGCCTTTAATCTGAAAAGATTAGTTTTTGAACTGAAGCATTTGATCTTTGGCAGTATTTATCAATATGACAAAGTGACTTGATTATATTTTACAATGCCTTAGGTGTTTAGGTTAATTTTCTTCATCTTATATAATTCATTTCTCAAGAAATGTGTACAATCCTAGTTAAATTATGGTTTGGAAAATCAATGTCCCTGTGCCAAAAATAGTGGGAATTTGAGATGTTTTAAAGTTCTATACAAATACAGTTTCATATACTAGTTTTTTGTGATATATCTGTGAAGGATTACTATTTTGTAACAGATCTGATAGAAATAGAATAATATTGGCTGCTTTTACTCTCACAGACCTGAGAAGTTAAATGGCTCCAGAAAACAATAAAAAGAATTCCATCCTTGGGGGAAAACATTTTCATAAATGATCTAGATTAGAGGATATAAAGGGTTTCATCAAATTTGCAGACAACATCAAGCTGGGAGTATTGCCAACAATTTGGAACATAGCCTCAAGGATCTTGACAGACTTGAGCATTGGGCCTTATCCAACAAGATGCAGTTCAGTGATGAAAAAAGTAAGGTCTTGCACTTAGACAGGAAAAACCAAATGCATAGATATAAAATAACGGGTACTTGGCTCAAGAGTAGTAACTCTGAGAGGGCTTACAGTTTTACTCTGATGCATCATTGATGGTGCAACACCACTTAAATTTGAGTAAGCAGTGCTCTGCAGCTGCCAAAAAGCCAACATAGTTCTAGGTTGCATCAACAGTGGGAAATCTAATCGGCAAAATCTAGGAGAGCAGCTCCTGTGCTCTTCAAAGAAAAGAAAGATGGGTTTTTTGAGATTATGCATGGATTTGGGGGGATTAATGGGATCTGTATGGAAAACATGTATCCCCTTCCCTTATGAAGGACATCCTGGGATACCTGGCCAAGGAAAGGATGTTGACCAAGCTGGACTTGAGAGAAGCATACTACAGAGTGAGACCTGAAGAGGCAGTGAGTGGAAAACAGCTTTCAATTGTCCCTTAAGGTGTTATCAATTCTGGGTGATGCTTTTCAGGCTGCAAGGAATACCTGCAGTATTCATGCAATTAATAAACAAAGTACTGCATGACAACTTGTATAAGGGGGTACTGGTGTACCTGATTGACATCCTCATTTATTCTGATACAATGAAAGTTAGTGCGGGAAGTGCTAACAAAACTATTGAAAGCCACGCTCTATGCTAAACTAAGAACAGTGGTGGTGCAGTGGTTAAAATGCAGTACTGAAGGATAACTCACTGTTCACTCCAGGAGTTCAATTCTGAGTGACTCAAGGTTGACTCAGCCTTTCATCCTTCTGAGGTCGGTAAAATGAAGACCCAGATTGTTGGGGGCAATATGCTGACTGTAAACTGCTTGTCAACACCAAACTTAACCTGGCAGAAGTCATTCTCTGGTTCAACATTTCCATACTGTATGGGAAGGGGGAGGTTGGAATGTATTACTAGACACACCGAGCTTTCTCACAAGAGCCATGGTCATCTCCTGGGCAACGGACTAAGGAGATGAATGCAGGAAAAGCCCGCCAATTAACCTAATTGGCCAATGTGATTAATGACACTGGAGGGAAATGGTCGTTACTGGTTGTCTATCCAAATGCGACTTCCACAAAACCAGTTTGGATTATTTGGGGTACCGCATGTCCAGTGAGGGAGTGGAGATGGACCCTGAAAAGGTGAAACAAAAGACCAACAGGTAAACCAGCATACACTTGGGCCAATCTCTCAGGTGAGCCACCAGGCTATGAAATTTTTGGATGTACTCTACCACCATCTGCTTTCCCTGTTGCATGGAGCAGATGCAGGTTTCTGCATGTCAGTCTGCTGTGGGGGTCTTCAAATCTGTCTCACAATATCTGCATGAAAGCATCCAGGTTTTGCAGCTTTGGAACCCCGTCATCATGTGGAGAGACACCAGCCATCCTGCTGCATCCCCCTCCAGGTTTGATGTAATGGCATTGACCCAAGCACACTCATCTGGATACATTACTCCATGGTGCTCCATGTAGTTCCAGACTTGGGTCAGGAAGTAAGCCAAGTTATTTGGTTGTCCATTGAACTGGACTACTAAGGGAGGTGGCAGTCGGTCCTATCATACTAGGACGTATCCAGGCAGCAACCCCACTACAACCAGGGGTGCTTGAATAAGAATAGTGGCTGTCCCTGGGGCTATGTGTGCTGGTGCCTGCCCCCCAAATGGGAAGGCAGCTGGGATGGGAGCTACTGTCCCTTGGTGGTGGGGGGCTCCCACCTGCCGGGGTAGGATTGGTACCTCCAGCCCACTGAACTTCTCCCTTAATTGCTCTAGTCACAGACTGCGAGCTGCAGCTGGGAATATCCACTCAACCAGGACATCCCATTTGGCTGCTCACCTAGCTTTCCACTTGCTGCCCTGGGTCACCATGACTCCAGGGGGATCAATTGATCCTCTACTTCTGCCACCTTCCCCACGTGGTTAGCTCATTGGCTCTTACGGCCAGTGATGTGGCAGTTGGCAATTTTACTCCAGAGGAACGAAAAAGAAAAGTTGCTACCATGTGCCTACATGTCTCGCAAGTTGTCTGATACTGAGAGGTAATAGGCCATCTGGGAGAAGGAGGCTTATACAGTCCAATAACCTCTTCTCTCCTGGAGGCAGTTCTCAGAGGGAAGAAAGATTCCATCTGAAGTGTGGGTGGATCACAAGAACCTGAAGGCATTAAAGGACCCTAGGAAGCTATACTCTAAGCAGGTCCAATGGGCTCAATATTTTAACCACTTCAATTTCACCCTTCGCTACTTGTCAGGTGGAAAGAATTTCTTAGCTGATGCCCTCTCTCGCATGCCCCAGTACAGAAGTTCCCGAGAGGAGGTTTTTGATTACATTATCCCATCCATGCAACTTGCAGTGCCAGAGCTCACAAAGCAGAGAACAGTCTCCCCGCAACTGGCTGGGGATATGGTGATGAAACTGCTAAAGATGCTTTGAAGACAGATGAATGGTTCCATAGATATAAAGATGACCTATTGATGAAGGAGGGCTTGACATGGAAGGGGAGTAAAATGTATGTCCCAGCCAGCCAAAGAATCTTTGTCCTGCAGAGGAGCCACAATGCAAAATCCGCAGGACATTTTGGGTTTGTGAAGACCCTTCACCTGGTGAAGAGACAGTTCTGGTGGCCAAAGATGAAAAAGGACATAGAAGCCTATATGGCCAGCTGTTCTGTGTGTGGCTCCGTGTACCTAACTGTGAAGCCTCCAGGCTTGCTGCAGTCAGTAGCCAACTGAATTAGCCTGTGGCAGGAGATATCCATAGACTTTATCGTGAAACTGCCTGAGAGTGCTGGGAATACAGTAATTTGGACTGTCATCAACCTGTTCTTGAAGCAAGCACACTTTATGGTGTGTCTGAAGATTCCTTCCACCTGGGCCCTAGCCAAGATGTTTGTGATCTTGCACTACAATACTTTAGACCTCTGTTCTCGGTGATCCAAGGCCTGCACCAGATCCGGCTGAAGAACGTTTATTTATTTATTTAGATTTACCAGTATATTTGCACATGGCAACTCAAGACAGTTTACAAAAATATAAAAACATCATATAAAAACAATAAAACTAATAAAAGAATCATATATAATAAAATAAAATAAAATAAAATCACTCCCCAACCCCCGCCCCAGCAATAGCACCTCACACGAGCCATGGGCTCCATCCTGCTCTTGGTTCCCCAGGTGATGTCCCAAAAGTGCTTTTTCAAAAGGCAAGTGAACTTCGATATTCCTTAAAAATGTTTCACTTCTCATCCAAGAAGCTTCCAATTCTGACTGAATGGTGGAGAATGGAAGAATTTATATTCCTTGCAGTTATCTGATCATTAGTACTCTCTCTGAGAATGGCTTGGAAGTTTATCTGTGCCCTCAGGGTCACTTGAATATGTGGAACCTTCTTGGAACTGCTGAAAGGACTGTGTTATAAACAGGTGATATGGTAGGTGGTTTGTATCCCTCCCCCTCTGTTGAGAGAGGGTTGTTCAATTTTAATGTAGATGGCCTCTTTGATATCTCTTTCAAACCAAACCGAACTGAAGAAGCTTCATGGATAAGAGGAAAAACATTTTTTAAAAAAAAAATTTTTTTTTTAATTTTTAATATAATACACACCATACATATTTTGTGCACAGTGTATTGACTGGGTCAAATCTTTTTTAACAATGCTAACAGTAACAATACAAATAAGTATGCATAAGTCTGATCTTCCAACTTCAACAGTACCATTCTCTCTTTATAATTCTTTATCATTTTTTCCATTAATTAATTTAAACATAAATAACATTTCTTTGCACCATGTATTTGTTATACCCTACTAAATTGCTAATGTTTAATACTTGAAAATTACCATATTTTTTGGACTATAAGACGCACCGGAGTATAAGACACACCAAGATTTCAAAGAGATAAACAAGAAAAAGAAAGAAAAATGGGCCCTGCAGTGGGTTTGGGAGGCCTGGAGAGTGCTCCTGGGGGCTGGGGAGGGCAAAAACGCAATGCATGGGGGGTTTAGGAAGCCATAAATGTGGCCTGCAGAGAGTTTGGGAGGTTGCAGAGTGCTCCTGGGGGCTGGGGAGGGCAAAAATGCAACGAATAGGGCGTTTGGGAGGCCAAAAACAGGGCCATCTTTGCCAAAAATGGGGCCATCTTTGCAAAAAAACAGGCCCATTTTTGCAAAAAAACTGATCTGTTTTTGGACTCCCAAACCACCACACCCACATCACATTTTTGCCCTTGCCAGCCCCCCGGAGCACTCTGCAGGCCTCCCAAACCTTCTGCAAGCCCTGTTTTTGCAAAAAAACGAGCCTGTTTTTGGTGAAAACAGCACGCACGGGGCGACTTTCAGGAGGCCAGAAATGGCTGTATTTGGTGTATAAGACACACCAACATTTCCACTCATCTTTTAGGGAAGTGAAGTGCGTCTTTTACTCTGAAACATACTCATTATTCCACCATAATTTCAATGTCCCAAATGTCTAGGGCTACTAATAAGGCCAAATATTAATAAAATTTAATCAATCCTGGGAATATATCTCAAAATCCCCACAATTTGTAATCCTTAAAAGTTTAAATTCACTTTAACACACTATTAATATTAATAATACAATTATTAATCCTAAACTTCCATCTACTAAGCGCAGCTTATTTTTAATCTTAATAGATTCTATTATCTGTTAATATGTATACTACTATTTGTATTTTCTATTTTTTCTTTTTATTAATATATTTTATCATAATTCATAATCTCTTAACCTTTTTGGAGTTCCATCATTTATTGACTTTTTAATCATCCTTTTATTTCTCTCTCTTGCAGTCTTATAACTCTTTTTGATATCTTTATACCTACTGAACATTCCCTTCTGGTTGCCCTTTGTCTCTTTCTGCTGTACTATTTGAACACCCATTAATAAGACTTTTTCTTTTAAAGAGATTTTTCTTTTTACTCTCTAAACCTTTATTTTTTAAAAAGAGATTTTTCCCCCCTGTTCTATTTCTAAGCTTTTAAAGAATTATCTGATTGATTCCTACTTAGTAATCCTTTCTCTTCATTATCTTTATCTTCTTGCATCTCGTTTTGATTTTTCCCTTCCACTGCTTCTTCTAATTTCTCATCTATTTTCTGAATATCATGTTCATCTTTTCCCCCCAGTTGTTGAGTGGTTTCTACACTCATGTCTTTATCTTTAGATAATCTCCTTGTCTAGCTTATTGTTCTTTATAGTTTCATGCATGTTTTTAAGCATTAAAATTATTTCTTCATTTGCCTCTATTTTAACAGTTTAACAGTAATAGAGTTGGAAGGGACCTTGGAGGTCATCTAGTCCAACCACCTGCTCACGCAGGAGACCTGTAGGGATTCGAACTGCTGAACTGCCGACCTTTCTGATCGACAAGCTCAGTGTCTTAGCCACTGAGCCATCCAGTCAGACTATTATCCCCTGTAGATTCATTTTGTAACAATTTCATAGATTACTCAGTACACCTCTTTTGTTCCAACGTCTCAATATTTAAAAACTCCAACTTAATAAAATTCAATCCATCCCATAATTATACCTCCAAATCCCCTAAGTTTATAATCTTTAAAATTGTTTAGTAGTTTACAGCTTTGTGATTTTCCAATTACATATCTTCCCGATTGTCCAAATTTTAAAGTCTTATTTAGCTTTTCTTCTTTTATTCTATTCTTCTTCTTCTATTTTCTTCTTCTTTAGAATGTAGAAATGTTCTGTAGAATGTTCTGTCAAGTAGCCTTAAAAATCCAAATCTAAATTAATCCACTAGGTTCCTCCAATCTTTCATTCCATAATCCAATAGCCAGTTTCAATAAAGTTTAGTTATTTGCAATTTAATTTATCTTAGAAACTTCAAGAGGAAAGGGAAATTCATTAAGTATTTTCAAAATATCCAAATCATCTTCTAGAATAGAGTCAAGATCAGGCCATTTTCCAGGTGTTATTTACTTTCTTCTATTTGTGTATTAGACTTTATGTGTATTGGACCTCACTTTCACTAAGAGTACTAATGCTGTAATGCTGTAGTGCTCACCATCTTCCAGTAGATGGCTCTCCTGCTCCCAAGTCCAACATTAAACAGTATGTCAAAAACAGCTGATTATCCAGGGGGTAAACCTCCTAAGTCCAGGGGGTTTAGAAATACAAATAAGCATGACAGTTTCTCCCAAAAATCCCAAATTGTTTAAGTTTTTTTCCATGCTTTCTGTATTTTAATTTAATTCCCTTGGGCATTTCTTTCGCCTCTTAATTTTCCATCTTTAATCTTCTGTATGTCTAACTGCCACTTCAATAATGTTTGGAGATTATCTTTTAAAATTCTTATACTTAAATTAAATCTTTGGACTAAGAGTTGGAAGTTATCTCACCCAGTTTCAATGCTCTGTCCATGGACCGCTGCTGCACAAATCTTATGGTCCCGGTTGTCCCAGCTTCTGACTGCCAAAAATGGCTGTCGTCCCTGCTGCCGTTTGGGAGAGCTTGCTATGACCCTAATGAGGAAATTGTGAATTCCTCGTGGTCCATGAAGTACTTTGATCCCCTAGGATCAAAGCGGTTACCAGCTGGATTTCACAGAGCCTGGCGGAGCCCACTATTTTCCAAGCCGTTCTCACGACGTCAATCGGACATCCTCAGGAAAAACATCTTGAAGGAAAACTAAAGAAAGTCCAGTTGCCTTTTGAAAAAGCACCTTTGGGACAACCATCACCTCGATGACTGAGAATCTCCATAGTTTTCATAGAGATGTATAAGAGCTACCACATGACTAATGGGTTTCCTTTGTTTTTGGCTGTAAAGGATAGTGACTCATGAGGCAATTGACACTGACAACTTCCTAACACATCAGCTCACCCTACTAGATCAGTCAAGGAAGGTATGCTACAGGTCCTGTCAGTTAAAGAACTTCCACTCAAGGGGCCAAGGAAAAGAACCTTCTCTGCTGTTTTCTTCAGCCTAAAATATTCTGCCCCTGGATGTGAGGCAGGTTTCTGCTGTTGGCCTTCCAAAAAGGAATTAAAACATGGCTCTGCAGCCTTGTAATGGGGAGCCCAAAATATCACACAATCACAGGGTTGGTTAGTGCCATAAGAACCCTCACTTTGCCTTTGTCAAAAAATTTAACAGGTTTAATTATTTTTGACTTCTTAAAAAAATAGTAATTTAAAAAAAATTAAGTCATAATTTTAACTCTAATATTTTAATTTTTAAAATATATTATATACTGTTTCATATTTCAGTATTTTACTGTATACTGCCCAGAGTCCCTCTTGGAGGGGCTGTTTAGAAATGTGAAATAAATAAATAAAAATGTATGCTGGAAATGTGAACAATATGAGGGGAAATTTAATCAAGTTTGGTGGACATGTAAAAAAGCTTAAAAATGAATCCAAATACATATTTAATTTTAGAGGAAATTAAATTTTAATATTCAATTAAAGCCAGAATTTTATTTTTTGGGAAATTGCTATTTATTTATTTATTTATGGAATTTATATTTCCGCGTATTTGAACATGGCGACTCAAGGCGGCTTACAGAAGATAAAACCCATATAAAAACAATAAAACTAATAAGAGTCATATAATGGCGATAACACCTCACATGAGCCATTTAATGGGCTCCATTCTGGGTTCTCCAGGCCCACTGGCAGAACATCTTCAGTGCCTTCTGGAAGAGTGCTAGAGTAGGGGCCATTCTAGTCTCTGTGGGGATGATGTTCCAGAGACAGGGGACCACCATGGGGAAGGCCCTTCTTCTGGGTCCCACTAGATGTATCTCCCTAGGGGATAGGACCCCTGCTCTGATGGGTTGGGTAGATGTGATCGGCATGAAACAGTATCTCAGATAATCTGGTTCCAGGCCATGAAGGGCTTTAAAGGTGACAACCAGCACCCTGAATTGCACCCAGAAGCACATCAACAGCCAATGCAGGTCCTACATTGTTGGTCCAGGAAAAGGCGTAACTGGCACACAACCCGGAGTTGTACAAAGATCCTCCAGGCCACAACCCCCACCTTCGAGCAGGAGTTGTGAATCCAGGAGAAACCCCAGATTACGCACAGGATCTGTTTGAGGTAGTGCCACCCCATCCAAGACCAGAGGTGGCAATTCTCCCTGAGCCAACGAACCCCAAACCCAGAGCCATTCAGTCTTGCCAGGATTTAGTTTCAACCTGTTGCTCCCTATCCAGCCTCTAACAGCCTGCAGGCACTGCAAGAGGGAGGACACAGCATCGCTTAACTTACCAGCTCAGTATCATCAGCATATTGGTGATACCTCAGTCCATGGTGACAGATGATTTCACCCAGCGGTTTCATATAAATATTGAACAGGAGCAAAGAAATTACCAAGCCCTAAGAAACCCTGCATAGCAGTGGGTGAGAGCTGGATCTCTCCCCTAACAACATTGACTGAGAGTGGCCGCAGAAGAAGGAAGTGCACCAGGATAGCACAAGGCTTCCCACTCCTATCCCTTGAAGCCGCTCCAGAATACCATGGTTGATGATATCAAAAGCATTATTGTTGGATAAACAGTTAGAAAAAAGCTAGGGAAGATTATTTCAATTAATTGATTACTGCAATGAGATTATTATATGCACAAGTATTGAAAGATTCAGCACTATGGAGAAATGGCTGGTGAAATTGACACAACTTGCTGAATTGGACAAACTAACTTCTTTGATCAGAAAAAGGATATCTGCATTTATTGGAGACTGAAAACTGTGGAGTTTTTTTCTTTAAAATGAAAAAGAAGTGACATGTTTTTTAGCAGGTGTTCCCACCTCTCAGTCTGCACACTGGTACTGGTCCGCAAACATTTGAGAACCAGGCCATGCAAGCTGCAAGCAAGTACACAAAGCTTCATTTTCACATGCAGCATGTGCGAATGCAAAACTATCTCCTCCCCTCCACCAACACCAGTCCATGGAACTGGAAAAGTTGGGACTGCTGGTTTTGAGGATTAGAAAGGATGAGTCATAAGTCAATAAGAAAGTCATGATGTAAATTCAAAGAGAGAAGTTAAAATATAATTGTATATATAACTGCTGTGAAGATTATTGTATGCTACCGTATTTTTCGGACTATAAGATGCACCGGAGTATAAGACGCACCTTAGTTTTCCGAGAGGAAAATAAGAAAAAAGCTGATTGGGTGGATTGGCCTTCTGGAATATCCCCAATCAGCTGCTCACAGAGGTGAATTTTAGTAACAGGTTCGTTGGTTGTGAGCTCTGCACTTGCTTTTTCAGCCTCTGAAACCTCCGTTTCAGAGGCTTTTTTTTCTCCCTTATTTTATTGTTCTTTTAGCTTTTTCTGTTATTCACTTTCCTTTTCATTTTCTCCACCTAATTTAATGTTTATCAGCTGTTATTACTGCTGTTATTATATATATATATGTGTATGTATGTATGTATGTATGTATGTATGTATGTATGTATATATATATATATATATATATATACACACACATATACATACACATATATATGTATGTATGTATATATATATATATATACACATATACATACACATATATATGTATGTATGTATGTATGGGGCTCCCCTTGAGGAGCACTCAGAAGCTCCAGCTGGTCCAGAATGCGGCCGCGTGGGTAATTTTGGGAGCGACTTGGCGCTCCCATGTGACACCTTGCCTGCGCGAGCTGCACTGGCTCCCGGTGGTCTTCCGGGTGCGCTTCAAGGTATTGGTTCTCACCTTTAAAGCGCTCCATGGCTTAGGGCCCGGCTATTTGCGAGACCACCTTCTGCCACCGATAACCTCCCACCGGTCAATTTGGTCCCACAGAGAGGGCCTCCTTAGGGTGCCGTTGGTCAAGCAATGCCGACTGACGACCCCCAGGGGGAGAGCCTTCTCTGTGGGGGCACCCGCCCTCTGGAATGAGCTACCCCCAGGAATACGACTAATCCCGGACCTCCGTATCTTCCGTCGAGCTTTGAAGACCTTCCTATTCCAGCAAGCTGGGCTGGCTTAAAATTTTAAAAGGGTTATTTTAAGGGTAATGGGTTTTAAATATTTCGGGAAGCCAATTGGATTTAATTCTGTTTTAAATTATTTTAAATTTTGTATTGTATGTATTTTAATTTGGCTGTGCACCGCCCTGAGTCCTTCGGGAGAAGGGTGGTATACAAATCTAAATAAATAAATAAATAAATAAATAAATAAATAAATAAATAAATAAATAAATAAATAAATAAATAAATAAATATATATATATATATATATGTATGTATGTATATATATATGTGTATATATATATATATATCTTAATGGCTTAGGACCTGGTTATTTACGGGACCGCCTGCTACCACCAATAGCCTCCCACCGACCAGTACACTCCCATAGAGAGGGGCTCCTCCGGGTACCGTTGGCCAAACAATGTCGACTGGCGGCCCCCAGGGGGAGAGCCTTCTCTGTGGGGGCACCTACTATCTGGAACGAGCTCCCCCTGGAGATATGGAGGATCCCGGATCTGCGTACCTTCCATCGCGCACTCAAGACCTTCCTATTTCATCAAGCCGGCCTGACCTAAGTCTTTCCCCTTTTTAAATAGAAATTTTAAATCTGGTTTTAAATTATTGGGGTTTTAAATTTGTTCAGCCAAATTATTTAATTTGTTTTAATCTATTTTAAATTTTGTATTTATATATTTTATTCTATGGCTGTTCACCGCCCTGAATCCTTCGGGAGTAGGGCGGTATACAAATTCAATAAAATAAAATAAATAAAATAAATAAAAATTATAGATGATTGTACAGGTAGTCCTCAACTTACAACCACAATTGAGCCCAAAATTTATGTTGATAATTGAGAAATATGCCTGATTTATGACTTTTCTTGCCACATTTATTAAGTAAATCACTTCAGTTATTAAATTAGTAACATGGTTGCTAAGTCAGTCTGGTTTCCCTATTGACTTTGCTTGTCAGAAGGTTGCAAAAGGTGATCGGATGACCTCAAGACATTGCAACCATCACAAACATGAGTCAATTGTCAAACATCCAAATGTAAATTATGTGATCATTGGAATGCTACAACAGTCATAAGTGTGAAAAATGGTCATAAGTCACTTTTTTCAGTGCTGTTGTAACTTTGAATGGTCACTAAGTGAACTGTTGTAAGTCGAGGACTACCTCTACTTCAAACACATTATAAATATATTTGAACAGATTTTTTTAAAATGTTATTTTTAAGATGAAAAAGTTAAAAAAAATCCCATCCAAGAATGCACAATAGGATTTCAAATTAAATATAGGCATTGTTTTATGAGATATTGTATAATAATTTCAATATTGCATCAATTGTATCTCTAATGTATGAGAATTATAGCTCTGTATCAATATGTGTAAAAATTATGATCCATATTTGAAATTCATCTTTTAGTATTCACGTAAGAAAAAATTTGTTATTGAAATCTGCATTAAAATAATGCAATATTTTCAATAATCTATAAATATAAACAATATTTAATAACATAATGAACATATCCTTCACAATTAAAGTCTTTTTCATGTCATTAATCACAACAATATTTATCATTTAGACATTCTTTACACAAAATTTCTTTTATTATTATTAATTCTCATTGTTTATAACTTAGGAGACAGTGTATCCATTGTTTTCTTTAACTGGTTGTAGTTGCAATGTAGCTGCTCCACCTCAGCTTTATGTTTTAGATGCATTTCATTTAATTGTTTTAAGAGATGCTCATTGGTAGAAATCAATGTTCTGCAAAAAATGAAAACATTAAGTTTGCTTTAACTGACTTATATTCCATTAGACAATAAATGCAAGGCATGAAAATCACTGGGAAGAACAAGCCTTTGCAATTAAAGGTTTGCAATATATTTACTGTAGATCATAGAATTGGAATGATATAAGGGCCTGTGAAGATATTCTAGTCTAACCACCTGTGCTGGACAGAAATCCTCAAATTATTTCACACAAATGGCTGTCCAATTATTTTCAAAACCTCCAGTAAGGGAGCATCACTGCTTCAGGAACCAAATTGTTCCACAGTTTCATAGTTCTACAATTAGGAAGTTTCTTCTTAGTTCAACTTTAAAATTTCTACTGATTGGTTCTTATTCTATCTTCTGGCACTATGGAGAACAAGTCCACACCATTCCTGTGTGACAGTACCGCAAGTATTGGAACACTGCTACTAAGCTTTCCTTCTTAGACATAGAATCAAAGAATCATAGGGCTGGAAGGAACCTTGAGTCTTCTAGTCCAACCCCCTACCCAAGGCAGGAGTCCTTATACCATCTCAGACAAATGGCTGTCCAGTCTTTTCTTGAAAACCTCCAGCAACAGAGCATCCACAACTTCAGGACGCAAGCTGTTTTATTGATTATCCCAAAGGTGCTTTTTCAAAAGGCAACTGGACTTTCTTTGTTTTTCCTTGAAGACGTTTTGCTTCTCATCCAAGAAGCTTCTTCAGTTGTGACATGACCTTAAGGACATGACTTGGATGACTGAGATCTCCACTGACATGAGCTGCATGGATTCTGCAAACCAAATGAATCAGGTTCTGGAAACACCAGAAAGTGAAAAATGGCTAACAACTAGAAGAACCTTTTTGATTCAGAAGGATAGTAGAAAATTACAGGCCAATAACTTGCCTGCCAACAATATACAAATTACTTATAGGCATTATTGCAAACCAAATTTATGGATATCTGGAATTAGCTAAAAATGCCAGTTGAGAGATGATTTGCTGCCAGTAGAACAGAAAGGGTGCTGCAGAAATTCAAGAGGAACTAAAGACCAACTGATGATTGATAAACTGGTTTTGAAGAATTCAAAGAAAAGACAAACAAATTTGTTCATGACCTGGTCTGATTATAAGAAAGCATTTGATTCTGTTCTACACAGCTGGGATGAGAAATGCTTAGACATTTTTGGAATTAGCAGCAACATCTAGAAATTGCTGAAGATTTCTATGAAGCTATGGCAAACTAAGTTGATGGCCTGTGGAAAAGAACTTGGTGAAGTTGAAATCAAATGAGGAATCTTAATTTAATTTAATTTAATTAATTAAATTTATATGCCGTCCCTCTCCGAAGACTCAGGGCGGCTCACAATACATTTTTAAAAATAATTATAAAAAAACATTGAAAAATTAAAAACATTAAAAACATTAAAAACTCATTCAGCGAGATCAACGGCCCCAGGCCTGCCGGAAAAGCCAGGTCTTCACCGCTTTTCGGAAGGCCAATAGGGTGGGGATGGTTCAGACCTCAGGAGGTAACTGGTTCCAGAGAGCTGGGGCAGCCACAGAGAAGGCCCTCCTCTGCGGGCCCGCCAGCCAGCATTGTTTAGCTGAGGGGATCTGGAGGAGACCAACTCTGTGGGATCTTACCGGTTGCTGGGAGCTATGCAGCAGAAGGCGGTCTCGAAGATAACCTGGGCCTGAGCCATGTAGGGCTTTAAAGGTAATAACCAACACCTTGAATTGTGACTGGAGACCAATAGGAAGCCAGTGCAGCTCGTGGAGAATTGGTGTAATGTGGGTGTACCTAGGAGTACCTTAACCCTAACTCTAACCTAGAGGCACCCACGACAGCTCGCGTGACTGCGTTCTGGACCAGCTGTAGTCTCCGAACACTTTTCAAGGGTAGCCCCATGTAGAGCGTGTTGCAATAATCTAACCGTGAGGTGACAAGGGCATGAGTGACTGTGAGGAGAGCCTCCTGATCCAAGTAGGGTCGCAATTGGTGCACCAGGCGAACCTGTGCAAAGGTCCCCCTAGCCACAGCTGTCAGATGTTGCTCTAATCTTAGCTGTGAGTCTAGGAGAACACCCAAATTGCGAGCCTGTTCTGAGGGGGACAATTTCTCTCCCCCCAGAACCAAGGATGGACAATTAACATAGTCTTTAGGAGGCAATACCCACAGCCACTCGGTCTTGTCTGGGTTAAGTCTGAGCCTGTTGACTCCCATCCTCCCCTCACAGCCTCCAGGCACCGGCACATCACATCCACCGCATCACTGAATTGATGCAGGGTAGAGATATACAGCAGGGTATCATCCGTGTATTGCTGATACCTCACCCTGTGTCGTTGGATGATCTCACCCAGCGGCTTCATGTAGATGTTAAATAGGAGGGGAGAGAGGACCGAGCCCTGAGGCACCCCGCAAACGAGGGGCCTAGGGGTTGACCTCTGTCCTCCTACCAACACCAACTGTGACAGACCAGAGAGATAGGAGGAGAACCACCGTAACATGGTGCCTCCCACTCCCAGCTCCCTCAATTGTCCCAGAAGGATACCATGGTCAATGGTATCAAAAGCCGCTGAGAGGTCAAGTAGCACCAAGATGAAGGAATGACCCATCCATCAGCGTGACCAAAGCAATTTCCGTGCTGTAGCCAGGCCTGAAGCCAGACTGAAAAGGGTCTAGATAATCTGTTTCCTCCAATGACTGCAGGAGCTGAAGTGCCACCACTTTCTCTACAACTTTTCCCACAAAGGGTAGATTGGAGACTGGATGAAAGTTCTTTAATTCTGCTGGATCCAGGGAAGGCTTCTTGAGGAGGGGCCTTACAACCGCTTCTTTTAATGGTTGCGGGAAGGCCTCTTCCCTCAAGAATGCGTTAACTAAAGCCTGGAGCCAGCCTCATGTCACCTCCCTGCTGGCCAAAACCAGCCAAGAGGGGCACGGGTGCAACAAAGAAGTGGAGGAACTCATCTCTCCTACAGCCTTGTCCACTTCCTTAGGTGTCACAGGCTCAAACTCATCCCACACAATGGGACTAAGATCTGCCCCCGTCATCTCAGTTGGAATGGCCCAATCGGAGTCCAGATCCATCCGAATCTGAGCAACTTTATCCGACAGAAACTGCACAAACTCCTCAGCTCTACCCTGCAAGGGCTCCTCCACTCCTGCTACATTAAGGAGGGAGCAAGTCACCCTAAATAAGGTGGCTGGGCGCGAATCAGTGGATGCAATAAGTACGGAAAAATGCGAGCATTTTGCCGCCCGTATCGCCACTAAATAAGTCCTAATAAAGGCTCTTAAGAGTGTTTGATCAGATTCGGAGTTACTGGTCCTCCAGCGTCGCTCTAGATGTCCCTTCTGGCGCTTCATCTCCCGGAGCTCCTTAGTAAACCAGGGAGCTTTCCTGGATCCATCGCCATGGAGAGGTCGCAAAGGCGCAATCTGGTCCAGTGCCCCAGATGCCGCCCTATTCCAGGCAGCCACCAGGGACTCAGGCAGACTGTGGACAAGGGAGTCAAGTATCGCCCCAAGCTCCTTCTGGAACCCTTCAGGGTCCATTAGGCGCCTGGGGCGGAACCACTTAATCGGCTCCGCCTCCCTGCGATGGAGGAGTAGCGCCCTGAAATCTAACCTCAGCAGGAAATGATCTGACCACGACAAGGGAGAAGCATCTATACCCCTTCATTCCAGATCATATCTCCACAGCCCCGAGAGAAACACCAGGTCAACTGTGTGTCCCCCTCTATGAGTAGGACCCTGAACTACTTGGGTCAGGTCCATGGTTGTCATGGAAGCCATGAACTCCTGAGCCGCATCTGAGGATTCGCAAGTGACGCAAATTGAAGTCCCCCAGTACCATAAGCCTGGGGAACTCCACTGCCAGCCTGGCTACTGCCTCTAGCAGCACAGGCAGGGCTGTCGTAACGCAGCTGGGAGGCAGGTACGTCAACAACAAGCCCAACTGAGCCCCTGAGTCCAACCTCAAGAGGAGTGATTCACACCCAACAATCTCAGAGGCAGGGATCCTGCGAGGGCAAAGACTCTTCCGGACAATACTTGCCACTTCTCTACCCCTTCCCTGGAGTCGCAGCTGATGCAATATCTGGAACCCGTCTTGGCACATCTCTGAGAGGGGCACACCCCTCTCCTGGCCCAGCCAGGTCTCAGTTATGCATGCCAGGTCAGCCCCCTGCTCCAGGATTAAGTCCTGAACGAGGGGGGCCTTGTTAACAACAGACCTGGCATTAAACAGCAGCAGCCTGAGGCCAGGGCCCTGACATCCCAAGTCACCAGGTATACGAGGCGAACCCGGTGAACCAGAACCAGAGGGGCCGGAACAAGTAATCGCTTTGAGACAGCGAGTCTTACTTCCCCAAGAGCGAACTTGCCTATCTACCTCTCCCGGTCATAACCACAATACTCCACCTCTCCTACACCCCAGAGATCCCCTCCCCCACTTCAATGGCCCCCCTCCTCCCCGGCAGGCAAGGCACCCCACTCATACCGAGCCGGGGATCATATCTGAGCCCCCATCTGCTTTGTCCAAGGCGACTCATTGTAATCTCTGTTATTTGTACTTTTGATGGCATCACCAATAAGCATTTTGAACAAAACAACTTTGTCTATGAATTGGCAAAAAAAAAAAAAGGTTGAAAAATTCTCATTTGCTCTACATGGTTAATTTAAAACCGTTTGGAAAAACAAAAGCTGAATTGAGCTCACTGCTAAAAATCAGAGGAGTTTAGCAGAGATGCAATTTAGCATTGACAAATGTGCAACAATTGCTATTAAGGCAGAAAAAATTGTTGAAAATTATGAATTTGAACTTGATAATGAAGAGTTGATAAACGCAGTAACAACAGAAAAAGGATATAAGTACTTAGGAGTTTTGGAAACCTCTGACCTGTTGCACAACCAAGTCAAGGGAGCAACTTCAACAAAATACATATAAAGTGAGTCTGGAAAATGTTGAGATCAAAGCTAAATGGAAGAAATATCATAAAGGCAATTAACACAGTGCCTGGGCAGGGCCTGTAATATGAGAATACATATTACAGTATTCTATAAAATGGATTAATTGATTGGAGTCAGCTAGAACTTGATAACTTTGTTCAAAAGACAATAAAACTAATGACAATACACCATGCTCTGCACCCAAAAAGTGATATTGATTTATTGTACTTGGCTAGAGTACAATAGCTAGAGTACATCTATAAGATGAAACAAACTGTGCAAGAAGAAAAAAATGGCTTAAATTACTACATACAAAAGCAAAAGAGCCTCTGCTGAAGAAGATGAACAAGGGGAAACTTGAAAATAGTGAGATTGAAAGCAGAATATCGAAAGGAAACAATTGAGCATCAAATTTCTAACTGGAAAAAGAAGCCTATGCACAATCAATACCTGAAGGACATTGAAGAAAAGATAGATACAAAGCTAACATGGAGATGATTGAGATTAGGAGTGCTGAAGATAGAAACTGAAGGCTTCATTTTGGCTGCCCAAGAATTGGCCTGCAGACCAATTCCATGAAAGCAAAAATTCAACATGTTACTAACAACAGTGAATGCCGCTTATGCAACAAGAAAGATGAAACAGTGGATCACCTTATTGCTGGCTGCAGTAAAATGATGTAATCATCTTAATTTCTTTGCACTTTTTTTCAAAGTTTCAACATCTTTTTTGTAATGAGATGACCAAAACTGGATGCAGTATTCCAGGTGTAGTCTTACTAAGGCTTTATAAGGTGGTACTAATATTTCACGTGATTTTCATTCTATGCCTGTTTATACAACCATGTATTAGCCTTTTTTACTGCTGCAGCACACTGCTGACTCGTATTTAAACGATTATCCACTAAATGATTGTCCAAGATTCTTCTCACACTGTTTTTGAGCCAGTTTTTGCCTAATCTGTACTTGTACCTTTGGTTTTTCCTGCCCAGGTGTAAAAGCTTGCTTTTTTCCACATTAAATTTTATTTTGTTGGATAGTGTGCATTGTTCAAGTCTGTCAAGATCTTTTTGTATCCTTGTCTTCTGGAGTGTTGGCTATTCCTGCCAGCTTAGTCATCTGAAATTTGATGAGTTCCCCTTCTATTCCCTCATCTAAGTCATTTATGAAGATATTGAAGAGTATCGATCCTAAGACGAAATCTTATGGTACCCCACTGCTTACTTTCCTCCATGTAGATGTAAGGACTACTCAATGAGTATGGTCTGTCATTGATACAATCCATCCAGTGATGATGCTATCTATCCCACATTTTTCTAGCTTACCAAAAAGTAGGTTGTGGTCTACTTTGTCAAATACCTCACTGAAGTCTAAATATATTATGTCCACAGCATTTCACTTGCTACTAATTTAGTCACTTTGTCAAAGAATGAAATAAAATCGGTTTGGCATTATCTGTTTTTAACAAACTCATACTAGTTATAACTTTATTTCTAGATGTTCACAGATGTTTTTTTATTATTTTTTAGGTATTGATGTTAGGCTGATTGATCTGTAGTTTCCTGGATCTGTTCCCCTCCCCCTTTTTAAGATGGGAACCACATCAACTTTTTTCCAATCCTCTGGTACTTCCCCAGTGCTCCAATATTTTTTAAAGATACTATACAATGGTTCTGAGATGACATCTGCCAGCTCCTTCAGAACTCTGGGATGTAATTCATCAGGTCCCAGTGATTTATATTCATCAAGGTCAGATAGGTGTTCTCTTACCATTCTCTTGTTTATTTTAATTTTTATTTGTAATCTGTCTTTCATAGTTAGGTTTTTGGTAGATTGGGCTTTGGTATCTTTTTGTGTGAAGACTGATGCAAAGAATGAGTTAAGCAGCTTTACTTTCTCAGTACTGCCTGTACTTCCTTGCCATCTTCTCTCTTTAGTGCACCAACTGTTTCCTTGACTTTTTTTTTGTTATTTATATGTTGAAAGAAACTTTGTTTTTATTATCTTTGCATTTTGTTGCAAGTCTTTGTTCATTCTGAGCCTTTCCTGACTTCATTTTTGCAGATTCAGACTATCTGGTGACATTTTGCCTTAGTTATGTGTCCCTCTTTCTATTTTTTGTACTTATCCTTTTTGTCTTTCAGTTTATCAGATGCTAGTTTCTCCCACTTGCTGCAGAGTTTGTCTCCCAGTTAATATCAGGGTAGTTAAAGTCTCCCATTATTACTTGGTATGTTTCCTGCATACATTTGTTAATTGATTAGCAAATAGTTCATCTATTTCATCTGCTTGGTTGGTAGTATATACCTATAGCAATGTCATTTCCCCCCCTTTTATAATGACCTATGTGGATTCTAGGAGGTTTTCATCCTTGGTTTTGTGTAATTCTGTAGAGATGTAGTGATCTTTTATATATAATGCAACTTCACCTCCTCTTTTGTTAAGTCTGTTTCTTTTGAATACTTTGTATCCTTCCATCAGTACATAACAGTCATGTGTTTTATCCCACCAAGTTTCAATAATGGCAACTATATTATATCTGCCTTCATGTACTAATACTTCAAGTTCACCCTGTTTGTTCCTTAATCTTTGAATGTTAGTGTATAGGCATTTGAATTCTTTATGGGTCTTGGGTATGTTTCTTACATTTCCTACTTTGTAACTGGGATTTCCATCCTTTCCATCACTCTCTACTTCATTATGTTTTTCTTTTTTTATTTCTTTTTTCTCTTTACTCCCTTCCTCCTTATGTGATTGGTTATCTAGTGATTTTTGCTTGGAATTATGTCCTTAAGGTCATGACAGCTAAGTTGAATAAAGTAACTAAATAAATAATTTTGGGTGAATGGAACTGAAGAATGTGGTGAGATTTCTGGGATGCAAAATTACTGTTAAATATTAGCATGTAAGAGCAAAATTTGGGATTCAGTATCCTTACCTATGGCTTTCCTGTAACATCACTGTCATTTCTCGCATCTTGTTAAAATTTTGGAGATGTTTCTTCATACTAGCATTCTCGTCAATTAAAAGTTGCTGGTGGTTTTCAAAATCTAATACAAGAGTAAAAAAAAAAAAAGAACTGGTTACAAACACACAAATACCACACATGGAATAGTTGGAAAACTATAAAGGAAAACAAACATGAGAAAGATTATGAGTTTGTTTATGAATTTCTAGTTTTTATTTTTCTCCAAGTCATTTCACACAGGTAGTCATCTGGGTATGTACCAAGACTAGCCTGTGGTATAGCTGACTTTTAGGAGAATCAACTGTATCATATGAGATAGTACCTTTTTCACTCATCACTTATTTTGATCTTGACAGAATTAAATTCTGGTCACCAGAATTAAAAAAAAAATATTGAGACCATAGAAAGAGTGCAGAGAAGAACAAAGATCATAAGTGGTCTGAAGGCTAAATCGGATGATCAACAATTGAGAGAAATAGATATTTCTAGCCTAATGAAGAGAAGGACTATGAGTTATATCATAAGTTTTCCAGTACTTCAGGGCCTGACACAGAGAAGAGAGGGGTCAACTTATTTTCCAAAGCATCTGAGGGGAGACTAAGAAGTAATGGATGGAAGATAATTAAATCTTTTGTGAACTTATTGAAGAGTACTGGGCCTAAAACAGAACCTTGGGTATCGACTGCTTACTTTCCTCCATGTAGAAGTTGTTCCATTAAATACATGTTGAGTGTGGTTTGTCAGCCAGTTGCAAATCCAACTGGTGGTGATGCTTATTGAAATCCAATGTCCATTGCATTTCACTGGTCCACTAATTTAGTCACTTTGTCAAAGAATGAAGTAAGATTTGTTTGACATGATCTGTTTTTGACAAACTCATGTTGGCTTCTGGTTATAAATTTGCTTGCTCACATATTTTTATTTTTTTTTAATTTAATTTTTATTTATTTTTATATGCCGCCCTTCTCCGGAGACTCAGGGCGGCTTACAATGCTTTAAGCAATAGCCTTCATACTTTTGTATATTTTATACAAAGTCAGCTTATTGCCCCCACAAACCGGGTCCACAACATATCTGCTGCTTGATCACTACAAAACAAATTTCAATTTCATTTTTGTTCCTGGGTACAAAGTATGTTTTCCTAACCCTTTGTGCCTAAAATAAATAGAAAATAACTATTGTTCCACAAAAAAAATGCTTCTGCGATCAGGTCACTGATATTTTGAAATTTATCTGTTTTCAAAAACATTCTTGATTCACATTCAATGCTGAGTAGACCTCCAGAATATTTTGGAACTGAGAACTATCCAGAATTTTCTAGAATTAGCTAGATTTTTCTAGAACTTTCTAGAATTTTGTAATACTTTCTAGGAGTATCCATAGAAATATAAAAATACAGGTTTTACACCAACATTTGTGCTTGTCTAATTGCTGAGTAAGAGAATAGTGAATAGTAATATTTGATTTAGATGGCATCAAGAAGTTGCTTGCATTCAGTATTTTGCATTTTGCTATGTATGTGGACAATTTATTAAGACAAGAGTGAAAGAAGTACTCCTTCCAAGTACACTTTGGCATGCCTGCCAGAGATCAAGACAAGCCTTGGGCACCTCATTTCACATGCGAACATTGCAAAAAAAAAAAAAAAAGTCTTGAAGGTAAGGTGAAGAATTGCTGCTTACTAGATGAAATTTCAGCGATTTAAAAGAGTTGCAACTAAGAAAATTTTCACTATTTTCAATGTTCTAGGAAAATACAGACTATTATATATGTTTCATGCCCTATGGTAATATCTTGCACAATATTAGGTAATGTGTAAAATATCAATTTTTAAAAATGTATATAATTCTGCTATGTTTGCAGGCTGGTACAGGGGAAAAAAGAGAGCCATGAAGTTTGTTATTCCAAGAATTTGATGGGAACCAGCTAACCACTCAAGCAACTGCTACTTCTATATGGTGAACCCTTCTAATCATTGAACTGGCAAGTTTCTATCATGTATCCATCCATTGCCCCAGTTCTACACTGTCCAGAGCTTCCTGGTACCACTCCTTTATAGAGAGATCAGCCATCCTCAGGAGAGAGAAGCAACTCAGACAGCAAGAAAGATATTGCAGGTACAGATTATAATTTCACAGATGCAGTTGACGAAAGAAAATCATATTTCCCCAACCAGAAAGACCTCAATAATTTGATCAGACACCTTGGTCTTACTTACTCCTATACTGAGCTTCTGACATCTACGCTCAAAGAGTGGAAGTTGTTGGATGAAGGTGTGCAAGTCACAGATCAGAGAAAGCATCACCATGTTTTTCCAACATCTTCAGTTGGCAAGATGGACTATGCTTTTGCAACAATGTGGCTGGTCTATTTGAATCTATAGGAATTGCCTGTAACCCAAGTGAACGGTGCCTGTTCATAGAATTCAGGAACCTCAAAGCCATATGGCTTCATAATGGAAACAAGTACCCGTCTCTTTCCACGGCTCATTCTGTATACCTCAAAGAGGACTACACCCGTATCAAGATGTTACTGAGTGCCTTGAAGTATGGTGATTATGGCTGGCAGGTCATTGGAGACTTCAAAATGGTGTTTCAGGCAGTTTCCTTGTTTTCTTTGCCTCTGGGACAGCCAGGACACTAAGGTGCATTATCACAGAAAGAACTGGCCACAGTGAACCAAGTTCTCCATAGGGAAGAACAACATAAAGTGGGAGACATGGTGGACCTTTGGAAGGCGCTGATGCTACAAATGCATATCAAGTTAGGCCTCATCAAATAATTTGTCACGTTTCTAGAAAAGGAGTCGGCACCTTTCAAGTACCTCCAAGATCTCTTTCCATAGCTGTCAGAGGCAAAGGGTAAAGCTGGTATCTTCATCAGACCACAAATAAAGAAAGTAATGGAGTGTGACGAATTTCCAAGAAGCTGAACAGGATGGAGAAAGCGGCTTGGAACAGTTTTGTTGCAGTAGTTCATAATTTTCTGGGCAATCACAAAGCTGGAAACTATGACTCATGGTTCAGATTCTCATAAAGAATAAGCCAGAATGGAATGCAGAATGTCCCTCAAAGTCTGTATCTTTGATGGTCATCTTCACAAATTCAAGGAGAACATGGGTGCTTACTCAGAGGAGCAAGGCGAGCACTATCACTAGGATATACTGGATTGTGAATGTCATAGTATAATGGAAACATGATGGGGGACTATATTTGGCAGCTTCTTCAAGAAAGCAGTTTGCAGTATAACTACAAATCTAGAAAATCTAATCATTTCTGAACCCCTTTGACTGGTTTTGACTGTTCAAATATTTTAACAATATTTACCATATATTGTTCTTTCTCTAATTGCCTAAAAAGATAAAAATTTGCCTGATTTGTCTCTATAAATATGAAACTTTTGTACCTTGTAGTCACAAAAACAATTTTTTGTGATGAATATAGCCATTTCTGCATAGCTCTTTAGTCATAAGCAACTGAAATATAATACTGATAAGGTGGAAATAAAAATTGTGTTATAGTGTTATATTTTCCAGGATCTTCCTGCATATTGATGTTAGACTGATTGGTCTGTAGTTTCCTGGATCTGTCTTTTTCCCTTTTTTGAAGATGAGAACCACATCAGCGGTTTTCCAATCCTCTGGCAGTTCCCGGTGCTCTGGGATCTTTGAACGGTTCAATGGGTTCTGAGATCACCTCTGCCAGCTCCTTCAAAACTCTGGGATGTATTAGTATATTCCCTTGATAATAAATGCTGTTAACATTGATATTCAAAACATATATAATCAATTTTGATAAGAATGTCAATGAAAAATGAAATTCAGTAAGAATCTCCTTAGATGAAGGGATTCTATGAGATCACAACACTACATCCCATCTTTCAGGAGGCTCAGAGTAGAAGCAAAGCTTCAGCAAACTGAACTTGTTAACTAGACTCCAACTTTTTAAACAAAGAAAAAATATCTACTTATTTCTATTTCTACAATACATTCAATATTAGAAAAACCAGCAATGATGATTTGTATTTTAGTATATATAGATAAAGATTATAATTAATTTGTACCTATAATCAGACAATGAAAAGGTAATTGGAACAAACATTTTCCCAGAATTTACCAGTAATCTGTAATGATGCTGTATCAGCAGTATCTAAAATCTGAATGTTTTCTTCCACTTCGAATTTATGAACTTTTAAGACTTCTTTTTCTTTCAGTAACTTATTTAAATATTGCTTCAGTACATCCTAGTTATGACAGTAAAGAAAACATATGAACACAATTAAATTAAAATCAAATTTTAAATTTTGTGACTAGTTAGAAAAATAAGCTGAAAATGAAAGAATAGAAATAAATGAAAAAGTCTTCATTTAGGAAATAAAATTAAAATAAATGTATTGGTTTGTAATTCAGTCCTATGAGACAAAGGAAACAAGTTCCACGTTGATTGACTGCTGCTGCTGCCTTCATGTCCCAATCCATGAAACCACTCATTCAAACCAGCAGCAAGCATAAGACGTCCATGGTGCCATCCAGGTTGGGACTAAATGAGGCGTGCAGGGACACTGGCCTCTTGGCAGGAAAGTGGCTGTCTTTTACTCAGATACTGGCAAAGCTGTTTTCCTTAGCTCTTCCATTCTTACAGTTTTACTAGTATCTAAGTAAGATAGTCCTTTTCTGCACATGGGTCAGCCTGTTCTGGAACTCTGGAGATCTTTGAAAGGTAAATGAGCAATTGGAAACAGGGTAGGGAGAAGCAATTGGCATCTGGGAGGTTAGCAAAGCAGGCCCAGTGACTGTGGAGACCTAGTGGGGCAGGATAGAGGAAGTGAAGTAACTATGGGGACCCCAAGGGATTGTAAATTGAGCATGAGATATCTCAGTGGATGGTGGGAGATCTTGGGTGATTGGAAGCAGGGGGCTGTTCCACCACTAGCCCCCCATGGTCTTTCCTACCCTGAGATACCCCTTGTGCACTTAACCACCTGTGCATTTGATTAATGAATGCATTGAGGAAAGCAGGGAGGGACCACGTTCATTTAGCATGATCCAATTAACAAATCTTCAGGTTATGAATATAATTGGCAGACTCTATTACATTCATAACTGAGGGTTACCTGTATAAATTTAGTGCTAGCTTGACAGGGAGCCAGCAGAAAAGTGTCAGACAATGTAGTTCCTAGGCTGGTTTAGCAACTGAATAAGGAAGTTAGGCTACTCACTTTCTGAAAGGTACTTTAAGGAAAAAGAGAAGCTCTTGATTTATGAACTGCCAAAAATTACTTATGACCCAATTTTAAAGTCATGGCTATTACAGTGCTCCTGCTGTCATGTGCATAAAATTCAGGCACATTTGCCCTAATGACTAACTGCAGAGGCCTTGCAGTGCCCCCATTTAACTCCCTACCAATCCTGCCCTGTGGGTCTCCACAGGCCTTGGGTGTGCTTTCCTGCCCTACCCAGTCCTCACAGTTCTGCTTTACTTCCCCACCAAGTCCCACAACTTCCTCCTCCCCTTTCACTGATTACTTATTTACCTTCTGTAGCTTTCCAGAGCTGTAGACCTTGCATTGAGAAAGGAGAGTAAGTTGCCTTGTCCCTTGGCATCCCAAAGCTGTATGACTATATTCCAGAAAGGAGACCCATTTTTGGTGTGGCCACAATGAATTGTAGTGGCTCTGAAAATTGTATCTGGTTCAGGGATAGTGCCACATCACCTGAAGGGATGCCAAGCATTGGAGCAGCAAACCCTCCTTCCCCATTGCAAGATCCAGAGTTCCAGACCTCAACTACCTATGGATCCCTTGGAAGTCACATGATAGCACATCCTATTCTTTTATAATTTTCAGAGAATCTGGAAAATGCATAAACACACAACTCTCTCATGTGAATTCAGGGAATCTGGAAACCATGCAAGAGCACAGCCCATTCTCATGCAGTCTCCAGAGCCTCAGAACTTTGCACAAGAATGGGGGGGGTCCCTATTATGTTTTTTGAAGGCTGCAAAGGCTTCAGAAGAACATTCTCCAAAGCTATTTCAAGAACAAGGACCTGATGTGACCCAGAGTAGCCTGTTAACAGAAAGAAACCAGCATCTGAAGGTAAGAGGCAGACTACAGAACCAGGGTAGTATTTCATCACAGGGACAATTGTGCCTTAGAAATAAGAACAAGGTGGCTTTTTTGAATGACAGTGGTGGCACTAGGGCTGAAGTCAAGGGCTTTAATGCTGCCATTTATTGCTGCTGTTCAGGATGACCTAGATGCAGGGAGGGGGAGGGAAAGATAGAGACTTCTTCCACACACTACTCCAACTGTCCAGCTTGGACCATCATCTTAGTCTCTAGGGAATTGACTACTTACATCTTTGCACAAACCTTCTGATAATTCTACTGACTTGTTATTTCTAGAAATTTGATTATGTCTTCTTATAATCAATTCATGCTACATTCAAGTTGGTCTTCCTTCCCTTGCAATTTTCCAAAATCATCTTGTAAATCAGGAGCTGATCTTTTGTTCCTCTGCTGCTTGGTAAATTCTTATGGGGATATTTTTATGAATCTGAATTATTTCATAGATGCATGGCAAGAATAAGTGCATTAATATTTGATCATCTGATTTAAGAGGTGAATTTAATTTAAGATGTATCCCAATTTATCACCTAATTATTGGAGATATAACTATAAATCTGGAACATTCTACCATATGTGGTGGATGTGGCCCATCACAAGGAAGTATTGGTGTCAAATTCAAAAATGGTTGGAAGAAATTACAAAGCAAAAAATAGATTTGAAACCTGAATTGTTTTTATTAGGAATACTGGACCTGAAAATGAATAAAAACCTTCAATGCATTATATTGCACATACTTGCCACAGCAAGAATCACATTTGCAAAAAATTGGAAACAAAAAAATATACCGTCAGACGAAACTGTAATTAGGAAAACTCTAGAATGCACAGAGATGGATAAAATGACTATGGAGTTGAAAGAGAGAGAGGATTCGGACTATTATGAAATATGGAATAAAATGTACAGTTGGCTCGAAAATAGAAATCAGAACAAGAAATGTTTAACTTAATATTGATGAAATTTAAATTAAAGTAACTGAACATTAAATAAAGAGAGGTAAATATAAACAAATATAAATGTGTAGATAAGAACAAATGAATATTATAATGTGCGTGTGTGTGTGTGTGTGTGTGTGTGTGTGTATATATATATATATATATATATATGTCGGAGTACTGCGATTATTTTACTCTTGAGTAGTAAATAGAAATGATAGAATAGAGAACTACAAAAGCAAAGTACGTAAGTTGATAAATGCTGTAAAACTACGATTAATGTTATGTAATGTTCAATATGTTATGTTTTGCTCAATGTTCAATATGTTATGTTTTGAAACCCAGGGGTGGATTTCAAAACCCATCGCTACTGGTTCGCTCGTGGGTGCACACGCGCTTGGGTGGGCGGATCTGGGGCGAACTAATAGCAACCCACCACTGACTCTTGGGATGATTTGGGATAGATAAAATGCTGTGGTAAATTTTCTGTGAGTTGATTATACCATGTTTCTCCAAAAAGATGACCCACCTTGAAAAGAAGCCCTATCATGTTTTTGAGCACATGCGAACAAATTAAGCCCCATCCACAAAATTAGCCCTAATTAAGACCCCACTCCAGGATGCAGGGGTGGGGCAAGGTACACAGGTAAAAAATAAGCTAGGATTGGGATGTGGGGGTGGAGTTGCCCTATTTACCAGGCCTCACACACCCCGACACCTGCCTTGCCTTCTTCTGCAGCCGTTTCTTCTGCAGCCGCTTGCTTCCACTCGCACGCATCGCCCTGGGCTCCATTTCTCCTTTAGATGCCTGGTGGAAGGCATCTGAAAGTGAAACGGAGGCCAGGGCGATGCGTGCGAGTGGCGGCAAGCAGCCACAGAAGAAGTGGGCCAGCAGCGGGCTCTAGCTGGGCAGGGCGGTCGGTGCCACCACAGCGAGATGAATCAATAGTTAGAACCATCCAAATAGAAGGCCTAACCATTTTTTCGGGGGTCAAAAGAAAATAAGACCCGGCCTTCTTTTGGGAGAAACATGGTAATAACAGTTTATTAACAGAGGACTTTGAAATTTTAATCTTTCCTTTTTATTATTATTGTTTTTGTTAACTACTTTGTCATTAATAGATGGCAGGTTAATAATTTGCAAATTATTCCTCAAGCAGGAATATTCATGTGAATATTTGATCCATGATGAATTACTCTTCCAATCATCTCAAGTAGATGGTAGGAATGGATACTGTGGTTCAAGAGACTGTATTCAAAAAGCCCGACCCTGATATCTATGTAGGACAGAGCAGAAATACCAGCAACTGGTAAGACTGTTTCAATGCAGTGTAGCATGAAAACTCCATTTGAAAAATTGAAGATTGAAGATATTATGGCATGTTTGGAACAAATGTTTTTCAATGGGTTTTTTTTAACAAGACTAAGATCATGGTAATTATGACAGGAGAAGCAGTAACATCTTCCATTAACTGATCCTTACATTAGTCCATCACTGCATCTAGTTCACAATCTATAAAGATTCTCCTGACCCAAATGATTCAAACGAATAGAGTATTATCCATATACTAGTAAAATTGTATGTCATATCTTAATAATTATGATATAAATATTAAATATTTATTATTAAATATTACCAGGGATAGAAGTTAAATTGCCATGGGATCAAGTCACCCAATCATAAACTCTGAATATGACCCTTAAATACAATGCTTCAACATTCAAACCAAGGAAATGTAGTTTCTTTCTTCACAAAAGTCACCTATCAAAACAACTAAGACATATTAAGTCCTATAACTATGAACAAAGATTGGAATGAGTGCACAACTGCCACTCTATTAAATTCCTGCCCTAGCATAGGATTATTAGTAACTAGTTAATAGAATAGTTAAGACTGAATACACATCTATTCTCACACACAAAAAGTTTTAAAGTATTAAAGAAAATACTATATTCTGCTCACCATATCTTTCTTAATTTTGCTCAACTCTGACTTTAGATTTTTAATCCTGATGCTATGTTGTTTCTCCTGTTGAGATAGACACTCTTGTAAGGCTTCTTTCTCTAAGAGGAGTTTATTCACCTCTTGATTCTCTGTGGAATGTTTCTGTTGACCTGCTGGCAGAGATTTCTGAACTGCAGACAAAATCATTTCCGCTTCAGCTGGGATGTAAAGAAATTTAGCTAAGTCTATAATTAGTGACAACAGAAAATTAAACAAAACAAAAACAGATGCCTTCATAAAATACTGAATGCTAGAAAATCCATTTTACGATTCTGTTGGATTGTTATAGATAGCGTGTCTTGCAGATGTGTTTACATTCCACTGCATATTATTCCAGCAAATAATAGGTCTGAGTTTTGATCAAAGTGTCACCTTAAAATCAGTAAACTGAAGTTAAGGATTGCAAGATCAATAAGATCATTTGATAATAAGTTAGTATTGATACTATTATTTTCCAAGAAAAGGTTGGACACTCTTTTATTAGGATTCTGCACTTGCATATCTGAAGAAATTAATGTAGGCAAAGAAAAACATTTAGACTACCCAAAAAACCCACAGGCAATTAAGGCTATCTAGGTCCAGATCGAGTAGTGAGCCACTAAGTTCCACGGCTTGAGAAACAGAAGAAATGCTGAATCATGGTTCTTGGCAACAGAAGGAGCCTTGTTGATAGAGGACAGCAGCAATTTAAAGAGCACTGTGAGGGATGCAGCCAACAAGCCAGAGACAGTCTGGTAAAAAGCCCACCCCAGACCATCTGGATTAGAAGCCGAATGGACTGAGCCTTCCAGCAGGATACTACGTCTGTGATCAGGATATAAGACCAGCACTTCTCCAAAATGGGTCCTGCATGGTAAGAGTCTTTCTTTTCCCTTGCCAACAATTTGCTGATGTTCTCTCACAGCGCTCCTCCCTGGATTTGAATGGAAGCACTTAGGAATGACCAAACACAGGTGCGGACCCACCTGGGAAGGGGAATCTTGAAGATTCCAGCTCCCCATGGGAAGAGTTGGAAAGTCCCTGGGCAAATACATCATCCTTTTCAGCAGTTTGTTTTCTAAGGAAGTCAAAGTATTCAGTGTTTATTTCTTTTGAATTTTTCTTTCAATCTTGAGTTGAAATATCTAGAAATCCTTCTGCTTTTGTACTCTTTTTCTTTTTTCCCTGATCAAGTTACACAGAGCAACAAGGTATCACACTACTGACAAGCAGTAGTAGCTGAAATATGAGAAAAGACTTTCTGATAACATGCAATTTTTAGTTGAGAGCTTTTTTTCAAAGTTTGATCAGATGATAACGGTTGTGGAAAATACACAAAGGCATGTAGCTTTGAATAAGTTACCTTATTTTTCGGAGTATAAGACGCACCTTTTTCCCCCAAAAAAGAGGGTGAAAATCTGGGTGCCTCTTATACTCAGAATGCAGCCCCGCCCAGCCTCTCAAACCGAGGTTTCAGAGGTGAAAAAAGCCTTAGAAATGAAGCTTCAGAAAAAAGCCTCCAAACAGAGCTTCAGAAAAAAAGCCTCAAAACAGAGCTTCAGTTTTGTATTTTAACTTCCCTTTGAATAACTTTTTTTAAAAAAACAGAAAAAAGGATACCAGGCCAGCAAATTCTGCATTGTTGAAAGTATTGATTACCTTCAATCCGGCTGGACTATTGTAATGCTCTCTACATGGGGCTCCCCTTGAAGAGCACTCGGAGGCTCCAACTGGTCCAGAATGCGGCCGCGTGGGTGGTTATGGGCGCAACTCGTTGTGCCCGTGTGACACCCCTCCTGCGCGAGCTGCACTGGCTCCCAGTGGTCTTCCGGGTGCGATTCAAGATGCTGGTTACCACCTTTAAAGCGCTCCATGGCATAGGACCCAGGTATCTTCGAGACCGACTTCTGCCACCAATAGCCTCCCACCGGCCAGTTCGCTCCCACAGAGAGGGTCTCCTCAGGGGGCCATCGGCCAAGTTATGTCGGCTGGCGACACCCAGAGGGAGGGCCTTCTCTGTGGGAGCCCCAGCCCTATGGAATGAACTGCCCCCGGAAATTCGTAAGATCTCCAACCTCCGGGTGTTTCGTTGCGCATTGAAGACCCTGTTGTTCCGCCAGGCCGGGCTATCAACATAATGATTTTAAATTGGGGTATTTTAAATTTTTGGGGTTTTAAACCGGCCAAATCTATTTAATTATTTTAAATTTTAATCATTGTTGTGTCTTGTGTTTTTAAATTGGCTGTACACCGCCCTGAGTCCTTCGGGAGAAGGGCGGTAAAGAAATAAAATTATTATTATTATTATTATTATTATTAGTATTATTATTATTATTATTATTATTATTATTATTATTATTATTATTATTATTATTATTATTATAGAAGATCTACTGAATGCAAAAGGGCAATGATACCTGCTCATGACTGTTGTGGGCTACCACTCTGATATTAAAATATGTTGGATATGGAGAAGTGCAAAGTCCCAGCCTCTTTGTAAGTGCTGAAGCAAAAGTTCCTGCCGCCAGGCTCTGTGAGAAACCCTCAGAGTGATTTCTCTGGTTCCTTCCCTGAAGTTTTGGTGTATTTCCACCATAAAAGGCTAATCTTCACCCCTGCCAGACCTGCTCTGATTACTTCTTTGTCCTGCATAGGCTTTGATACAACAGTTGTGAAAGGCTCAGGGACACCAATAACCGTGGCTGAATATGTCATACAGATTGCAGGTATGTCAACATAGGTTCTGGCCTATTGCTCTTACTGCCCACAGAATAACAGAATAAGAGAGTTGGAAGCAACCTTGGAGGTCTTTTAGGTAGACTTTGATTTACAAAAGTTCATTTAGGGTTCAAAGTTACAACAGCACTGAAAAAATACCTATGCCCATTACTGTGTCCCCATGGTCATATGGTCAAAATTCAAATGCTTGGCAACTGATTCATATTTATGACAGTTGAAGTGTCCTGAGATCAAATGATAATGTTTTGCGACCTTCTAACAAACAAGTCAATGGGGAAGCTGGATTCATTTAGCAACCATGTTACTAACTTAACAACTGAAGAGATTCACTTAATAACAGTGGAAAGAAAGGTTGTAAAATGAGGCAAAATACATTTAACAACTGTGTCGCTTAGCAACAGAAATTCTGGGCTCAATCGTGGTCATACAATTATGCAGGAGGTTGGAGTAGAAGAACTTATACCATTGGACAAATTGCTGTCCAATCTCTTCTTAAAAACCTCCAGTGATGGAGCACCCACAAGTTCTGAAGGCAAGCCATTCAACTTATGGGAGCGACGTGGCGCTCCCATGTAACACCTCTCCTGCGCAAGCTGCACTGGCTCCCGGTGGTCTTCCGAGTGCGCTTCAAGGTTTTGGTTATCACCTTTAGAGCGCTCCATGGCTTAGGACCTGGTTATTTACGCGACCGCCTGCTACTACCAATAGCCTCCCACTGACCAGTACACTCCCATAGAGAGGGGCTCCTCTGGGTGCCGTCGGCCAAACAATGTCGACTGGCGGCCCCCAGGGGGAGAGCCTTCTCTGTGGGGGCACCTACTATCTGGAACGAGCTCCCCCCGGAGATACGGAGGATCCCGGATCTGCGTACCTTCCGTTGCACGCTCAAGACGTTCTTATTTCATCAAGCTGGCCTTTCCCCTTTTTAAATGGAAATTTTAAATTTGGTTTTAAATTATTGGGGTTTTAAATTTTCAGCCAAATTATTTAATTTGTTTTAATTTATTTTAAATTTTGTATTTATATGTTTTATTCTATGGCTGTTCACCACCCTGAGTCCTTCGGGAGTAGGGCGGTATACAAATTGAAATAATAAATAAATAAATAAACTGATTTAATAGTTCTCATTGTCAGGAATTTTCTTCTTAGTTCATTAGTTCTCCTTTGTTCTCTTCTTGATTAGTTTCCATCCATTGCTTCTTGTCCTGTCTTCGGGTGGCACCCTCTTCTTTGTAGCAGCCCCTCAAATTTGGAACACTACTATCATGTCACCCCTAGTTCTTTTCAATAGCCTAGATGTACCCAATTCCTGCAATTGTTCTTGTTGTCTTTCATCCATGCAGCAATGTTGGTAGACTCTTATTTACCAAAGAGCTTACTCAGGCCTGGAATGTTCCCAGTATACCAGACAATTGAAGAAGAAAAAGGGGCAACGGAAGAACATATAAAGAAAAAGAATGGCTGATGCTGGTATACCTTAATGACATCTGGAATACTGGCGAGACCAAACTGACTAAGCAAGACCAAATAAAGAATTATATAAATAATGAATATGAATATAAACACACACACACACACACACACACACATCACAACATCTGCCTATCCCAGATCCTTGGATCACTAGGTGAATAAAAATGCCAATCGAGTCTAAATATCTCGTTATTTTGTGACCAACCATAATAATAAAAATCAATCTGTTTGCTGACTGATGATGATATTTATATGTCATTAGCCCCCCCCACACACACACACAAAGAGCCTTGGTAGTACAGTGGTTTAATGCACCCTGTTATTAACACAGCTGCCTGCAATTTCTGCAGGTTCGAATCTTACCAGGCTCAAGGTTGATTCAGCCTTCCATCCTTTCTAAGGTAGGTTAAATGAGGACCCAGTTTGTGGGGGCAATAAACTGACTTTGTATAAATATACAAAAATATGAAGGCTATTGCTTAACGCATTTAAGCCGCCCTGAGTCTCCGGAGAAGGGCGGCATATAAATCAAATTTAAAAAAACAAAAAACAAACACCAAGTCAAAATTGTATCTCCCACTGTGAGCTGTACAAGAGATAACTAATCAGGTTCTTGGTTACCGTACTGGTTATCAACTCATAAACAGACTGGAATGGAAAATTAAAGACCCATGTAATCCCATAAACCCAGGGAACTCTACTGCCAATCCACCCATGGACTCAAACAGTTAGAGTGACTGTTATGAAGTAGAGAGGCTGTATACTAGCCTCAGTTCTGATCCTCAGCCCACCTTCACAAACATGGAATCATAATTGGCTATCTACTGAACAGCAGTCCTGTAAGGCATTTGGGATATTTGATAAAAATAGCTACACTTCTGCATAGTCATCCAGGTTGGATGTCTCAACATTATGAATAGAAATTGCCTACTATTATAAAGAATGACTGTAAACTGACAAGTGATATTCAACTTGCTGTATTTGCTCAGCACCCTTGCCTTGACCGGTAATAATCTCAATTAACTTAGTTGTTAAATGCAGAAGTAGCCAAATCATCAGAGAAAAGTATGGTAGTCAAATCATCAGAGAGGATAATAGAATTCCAACATTCATTCTTACCTAAAAAATTCTCATTGTAATGGAGTGATTTGGAACCATTCCAGTATTTGTCAACCAAGTTAAGTAAACATTGCATGGGTGTTGCTTCATATAAATTTGTATTCATCAGATGGGTTGTTCCTTGAGGTAATGCCTTAAATGAAACAAATATATCACAATTTATTTAGTATTAACCTTCTTATATGCTGAAAGCCAGATTAAAATAAAAACTATGTTGGTAACTAATTACAGTGCATGTAAAAAATTAAGTTGCAACTTGCTCCTTCACTTTTTCTGAAAAAAATTAAATCTGAAAAAGATGGACATAAGTTATGATGAGGAGGTTCACATAAAGTGCACTATGGATTCTGTATTCCTTCTTCTCCATTTCAGATGTAATATATTTGACTAAAGACTATCTTAGGTAGTTGCACATAAATATTGTAGTCTATTCATTGACACTTTGCATACTATTTAAAAACTTCAGCTTCAAATGATTAAGAATTAAAGCACTGTATTGTCTAACTCAGGGGTGTCAAACTAAAGGCCCGGGGGCCAGATCCACTCCGTGGGGTGCTTAGATCTGGCCCGCAGGGTCACCCTAGAAACAGCAAAGGACCAGCCAATGGTGCTTCTACCAGTGAAAATGGAGCAGGCTCGTTTTTGGCTGTGATGGCCTCCGGCCACCCCCTGCCAGTGAAAACAGAGCTCGGGGGCCCACACACGCAGAGGGTGGCAGGAGGCCGTCACAGCTGAATATGGAGCTCTGGAGCCCGTTTTCGCTGGCAGAGTGCTTGGGCCATCACAAATGCCCGACATGAGTGATGTCAAACTGGCCACGCCCACGCCCACGCCCAGATCCACCCCGGCCCCCAAGGTAAAACACAATCCTGATGCGGCCCTCAATGATAATTTTTCAAATTATCAGTTTCAAATGGAATCTGAGAAAATGAATTTATAAAGCTAATCATTTTTCAGTTCTCTGCCCAATGGGTTGTACAGTTAAATAAGATAGGAATTTTATTAAGAAATTATTTTTAAAAAATGGGAATAATTAGTATACAACTATTATTGTATAATATAATATATATATTATTCTATATATATATTCTTCTATTCAATTATTATGATTTTATGAATGCTATTCCCAAAGTGGGGCATGATAGCTCAGTGATTAAAGATGCTGAGCTTATTAGTTGGAAAGCTAACAACCTGGATTCGAGAGCAGAGCACCGCACAACAGGGTGAGCTCCCATTACTTGTCCAACTCCTGCCAACCTAGCAGTTTCAAAGCATGTAAGTGCAAGTAAATAAATGGATACTACTTTGGTGGGAAGGTAACAACATGCCATGCATTTTGGCACATAATAATGCTGGCCACATGACCCTGGAAGCATCTTTCGTCAATGCAGACTCCCTTGGTTAAGAAAGGGAGATGAGCACTGCCCCTAGAGTCAGACATCACTGGACAGGGAAAACCTTTACTTTTACCTTTATTTCAAGAACTCAAGAATGCAAAATAATGAAACACATATCTAAACAATGTGTTAAAATATCTATTCAATTAAGAACCTAGTCAATCAAAACCAGGTTAAAACTAAAACCTTGAAACTTTTCCAAAAAGAATTTGTAAGTGTGGACCATATAGTAATAATAAATTAAGAAAATGAAATAATTTCTGAGGTTATCATTAAAAAGATATAAAATAAAAAAAATTAATATATTATTTTTTAAATATAAACTACGCATAAAATTGGTTGCTGGTTAAGGTAAGATTATTTACTCCAAATAGTAAAATAGATTCTCTCTATTTTTTAGTTTTTAAATTAGAATTTAAATAAGTAGTCGTTTTTTTGCAGAAAACGGATGAATTGTGACCACTCTGAAGATGGTATCCAATTCTGGGATGTCACTATGTGGCCTGCAGGACTGCTGGGAGTGCTGGAGCCTACTCTCCTCCCCTAATACAAGCTCTGGAGCATTAGAGTTCAATAGAGGGTAAGTGAGTCATGGGTGAGAGGGAGGATGTTATGGGACCCAAGTAGGCCCAAGTCTGGTAAGGACTTAGCAGATGGGAAAGCAAGCCAAAGGCCTGTAGGGACCCTGGGAGATGGGAAGTGGAGCACAGGGTATCTCAACTGATGGGGGAGGCTCTGAAAGGTCCTCTTTGGTATCCTCTACTCTCAGGCATCCAAATGACTGCTCAGTTGCTCAACTGCTTTGGTAAGAGCAAGAGTGGAAGTCATGTGAAGCAATCATGTAGGTGCATTACTTAACAATCATCATGACTTGTGACCATAATATTATGGTCACAATATATTGCGTAGGTAGGTTCCATTATGGTTGTAAGTTGAGATCTATCTGTATTTGGAATAATCAGATATTTGTGATGATGATCTTCATCCATATTATTTCCATATATCTTGATTCCTTCAGTTTTCACTATTTTTCCCCATTTGATGGTAAGCATGACACATTTGTCCAGTCCAAACTCCATTGCAATATCTTGGCTGTATATACAGACAAGCAGCAATACTATTTCAGATGGTTTTTTTTTTCCACACAGCTTCAAGTTGTCCATGTAAAGGAAGTGGGTAATTTGGCAGTGTTCATGATGTTTATAGCCATGGCCCAAGTTATTCAGTATTGTTGACAGAGGAATCAGTGTAATGACAAACGGTAGTGCCTTTTTCTCCACTTTTTCTCCTATTATTACAAGTTCTTTCATTTCATCTTCTTTTTTATTCTTTTCCATATCCTTTAACCAAGCTGGATTCTTATTATATTTCTTTGGGTTATCCCATATCTTTGCCCAAAACTGCACTTTTCTTCCTTGCCAGGTACTGACTTATTCACTGCAGACTCTTCATTGACAGATTGGTAAGAATATTTTTAATTAGATGGAAATTGGAGATTATGCCTATAATTTGCAATTTAAGCTTCATATCAGTTAATCTTCTTGGCTATAGTTGTTATTTGCTGCTTTCTTTATTTCTAGTGCTTTCTTGTTCTACCTTGTTTCTAAGTGCTTGTCACTGAGTAGGTTTCCTTTGGTCTTCTTGTTCTTCAACTTCTTTTCTTGCATCTCTTCTAGTTTACTAGTTTAGTAATTTAATTTAATACTTCTAGCTGTTTCTTTGGAAAAAGCTTCAATACAGACAAGTTATTCTGTTTGTGTGTGTGCGCATGCGTGCATGTCATTCAAGATACTCAAATATTTTTTGCGTCAATTCTTCTAGTTTAATTAGAGGGTTTTCTTCTTTCTGAGAACACGTGTGCTCCCATTCCTGAACCGATAGTGAAGGCAAGTGGATTTCACCACTGCCTCAGATGAAACGTTTCCTTTAAAAATGTAGCATGTTTCAATAATTCACCTTCGAAGTCTTGTTTTGCATTTGAAATTAGCACTCAAAATTCTTTCAGAACCATTTGACCCAGGCCTTTTGCTCCATAGGACAATTAGCACCAGCAACTGAGTGGTGGGTGGGACAGTGGGCAATTGGCAGTGGATGGGGCAATCACGGGGGCTCTGGAGGCCCAGCAGACTTCATGGCAATCTTCACAGCTGCTTTTTATTTGCACAGGTGTAATGGGGATTGGCAGCAGTGTGCAGCAGGAATTGTGGAGGCGTGCGACCAAACTGCCCATTTGACATTTGGGCCAGAGCCAAGGCAGAGGCAAAATGGGAAGCAAACCATTTCAGAAACCATTTTAAAGCCACTATTTGTTGTCTATTGTGAAAAATTGCAAAAAAAATATTTTACAAAGCTGAAAAGACATAATTTTCAATCTTTTTACATGGATTGAAAGGAAATTCATTGAGTGATGGGTAAGCTTTAGATAGATTTTTCAATCTTAAAAAAGAAAACAAATAAAAAAAGCTCCAAAGTGCTTAATAAAAAATGAAGCTTGGTTGAACCTAGAGCCCATGAAGGACTGCATATATGGCCCAGGGCACTGTGGAATCTCTGACTACCAACTGACTGCAACTGACTGTAAAAATGTTGGTTTATCTATCTACTCACAAAAATATCAGCTGTTTCGAGTATGTATGGTTAATCTCTAGATTTCTCAGTGGCAGAGAGGATTTCATCAGTCTGGATTGCACACCAGCTGTTTTTTGTCTATAATGCCCCCACATCTGCAGAGCAGAGAAAACTGTGGATGTTATGCCCTGCCGCCACAAGAAACCCAGACTAGGAATATACATGATCAGCTTCCTGGTTGCTAGCATATACTTTGCATTTAACCACTTGCTGATTGACCTAATTGATTCCTACAGTTAAGAATTTATATCAAATTTATTGTGGATATTTTTACACACATATGTACATTCACCTACAGATGACACATAAAACATTCTATGGGATTCAATAAGGAAGGAAGGACTTATATTATATCTCAAATTTGCACATTTATTTTAAAAAATAGGACAGATAACTTACACCTCTGCCATTAAATCTCTGTTCTTTGAATCTAGATGCTTTTTGAACCGGTCCAACTATTTCCTGTGAAATGAGTAATGATTCATTCACTCCTGATGGGGAAACAAAAACAGGAAACAAAAAGAGGAAAGCAATTTAAACATTGCTTTCAGTGAAACATCTGAAACACAATAGTTAAGTTATTCAAATTTGTTGGATTAAGAGTAACTAGAATTAGGAGATGAAACGTTCAAGACAATCAGATTATTTTCATAAATATATATATATATACTTACCCAAAGCAACCGATTTATTTTGAAGATACATAAAAAATTAATTAAAGAAACAAATAACTAAAGTGTACTTTAGATTTCTAACAAAGTATCAGCAATTTCCTCAGCAGCCCATAGCAAAGGCAGAACAACAGATTATTTGTCTTCGGCCTACTACATTACAAAGACAAGATAAAGGAGGAGGTAAACACAGTATGAATTGCAGCATGATGCTGGGATATTTTTGATAAACCCATCTACATAGCCTTCTCATTAGTTATTCCTTCCTACTAGCATGGGAATGTCAGGAAGTTAACTACACTATAGCATTGATCAGACTTGGGCATTTAATATCCAGAATGGGACAATTGGCTGCAGCCACATGGCCATGGCTACTTCACCCCAGCCTAGCCTACCAGCCTAGCCTACCAGGGGGGATGGAGAACCCGTCTCCATCCCCCCTGCTAGATGCTTAACCCCAGCTCCCTTCCACAGACAATTCACTGAGGGCATTTCTCCCCTTCTGCCCCTCCCCCATGCTCCTCCCCTACCACTCTTGGCCCACCATTTTTTCCTGCTGCCTGGTCACAAGTGATGCGCAACAATACTAAGTACCATAGGTGATTCCCCACACCGGACAATTAGCCACCCACATCACATGGGTATACTGCACTGCCTGCCTGCCACCCTAGTTTGGTTGACAGCCCAGAATGATGCATGACAGCCTTGCCTCTGGCCATATTCAGTTCTCTCCCATTTGCCAGGCAGGGAGCAGCTGCAACAATGTGAAAGATGTGGAGAGGACAGTGGATCGAGAGAGGTAGGAGACACTTGCATAACCACTTCTGAAATATTTGCCAAGATTATTGTAGAGGCCATTCCAGATAATTGCCAGGCATCAACCCAATATCAAAGGCACTAAAACAAAAAGAGTGTGTGTGTGTGTGTGTGTGTGTGTGTGTGTGTGTGTGTGAGAGAGAGAGAGAGAGAGAGAGAGAGAGAGAGAGAGAGAGAGAGAGAGAGAGAGAGAGAGAGAGAGAGAGAGAGAGAGAGAGAGATTTCCCTTCTCCTAAAAGTCACAAATTGGCTGCACAAGTTTTCATCCATCCAGGAGCGGAAAAAGGGGAGTTTCTTTGCTTCTTTGGAGGTGAAGCGAGCCTCTGCACATGTCAGGCCCAAAGCTGAACTGGAAGCACCTGTTTCTTTTCTCAGGGCTTCTGACTGACACAACGAAGGGGGGTAGTGATAGAAGCACATACACAGAATGTTTCCCCTTCTTCTGCTCCTGGATGGGTGATAACCTGCGCAGCCAGTACAGGGCTTTTAGGCAGTGGTTAAATCTAATTTTTTTTTACTATCTGTTCTGTGGGCGTGGCTTAATGGGCATGGTGTTGCTTGATGGGCGTGGGTTGGTGGGCATGGCAGGGGAAGGATACTGCAATATCTCCATTCCCTCTCCATTCCAGGGAAAGGATATTGCAAAATCTCCATTCCCACCCCATTCTGGGGCCAGCCAGAAGTGGTATTTGCCGGTTCTCCGAACTACTCAAAATTTCCGTTGCCGGTTCTCCAGAACCTGTCAGAACCTGCTGGATTTCACCCCTGCTTTTAGGGGAAGGGAAGAGTCACATGTGCACAGACACACAGATATTCACACACACATTCACACCTATTATTTTAATGCCTTTGAGTCTGTGTTATGCTGGGCAATTACTTGGAATGGTCTCTATAGTATTCTTGGCAAGTTGTTTTGGAAGTGGTTGTGCAAGTGCCTCCTCCCTCCCTCTTCCACTGAAACCACCATCCCATGCCTCTCGTACTGCTGCAGCTGCTCCCTGCTCAGAAAATGGGGGCAATCTGGGTAAGGCCAGAGGTGGGGTTGTCACACATCATTGGATGAATTTTGGGTTGGCAACAAAACCGGGGTGGCAGTATAATACAAAGATTAAGAAAAAAATAGATGGAAAAATTCAGAATGTGCTAGATGAGATTAAATTGAAAGAAATGAAAAAATCACCATACCACAATATACTTAATCAATTAAAATTATCCGGACAATAATTCTCCATGTTGACTGTTTTAGACATTGAAAAAAAACTGAAATATACAAAACAAAAATTCTTTGAACTTGCAAATAAACTAAGGAGATGGTTGGCACATAAATAAAAAAAATACAAAAAAAGGAAAAGATTTAATCTCGCTGAAAAATTCTCTTGTTAATAATGATTACAAATTTTTCACATCTATTTTAGCTGAAAACTTTTATGGGATTACATACATGAAGACCAATGTGGTTTTCTACCCAAAAGAAAACCGGTTGCATTGACTTTTTTGGATGCAAAGAAAGGACAATATAGAATAGTCTTTGATATAATTGAACATTAATAACAACAGTGACAAACAGGTTGCATTGATTTTTTTGGATGCAAAGAAAGCTTTTGACAATTTGAATTGGGATTTTATGTTTAAAATAGTCAAAAAGATGGATTTTAGACTGAGTTTTTTTATAGGGGCTGAAGTCCAAAAGGAACAAGACAGGAGTGCCCTTTATCCCCATTACTATTCATCTTGGTGTTGGAACTGTTAAACTAAAACATTAGACAAAATAATGGAATAAAGGGATTACAAATTAAAGCACGTAAATATAAACTTTGTGGCCTTTCCCGATTATTTGGGTTTGATTTTGCAAGACCCGCTGGAGAATATTGAACATGTTATAAAGAAGCTTTAAAAAACTGGAGAAATGATAGGGTTGAAAATAAATAAATAAAAGGTGACAATATTGGCAAAGATGAGAGAAAACTGGAAAATAAAACAGGATTTAAAGTTGTGAAAAAGATAAAGTACTTGGGGATGACTCTTAATAAAAACATTCTAAATTATATAACTATAGTTATGTTAAAATGTGGAATGAGATAAAGTTGAACATTCAGATTAGAAAAAGTATTTATCACTAAAGGGAAAAATTGCTTTTATTAAGATGAATGTATTACCTAAAATGTTATTTCTTTTTCAGACTATACTGATATTGATCAAAGACCTACCTTTGAAATAGTGGCAGAAAAATATATCCAAATTTATTTGGCAAAAAAACCCATCTAAGAATTAAATATAAGCTCCTACAAGATGCCAAAGAAAGTGGTGGCTTGTCAAATCTCAGATTTTATTACAAAGTCTATAGTTTGATATGGTTAAAAGATTGGATAACTTTGAAAATCTCAAGGGTATTAGATCTTGAAGGTTTTTTTTTTTTATTGAAAAAGTTTTTCAAATACAAATTTTCCCCCCCTTTTTCCCCCCCTCCTCCCTAACCCCCCTCCCCCTCCCCTCCCCCCGTGGCTTCTCCAAAATAAAACCCAAGTTAATAACAGATTATATAATACTTTACCATCCTTTTATTCCACCCCCCATATACTAACCCTTTCTTTCTAACAATATTATTATATCCCCCTTATACTATACATTTCAAAGCAACATTCAAAGCAACATTCAGCTGTAAAACTATATAATAAATCCTAATTTAGCAATTTCAACTCATAATCTATCCATTTCCTCCTCCCCCATACATATATCTCTTAATTCAAATCTTTTACATATATTAATATAACATAACATCCCTTTTCCTAAACTAAACAATCAGTAAACTAACCCACTTTCCTACAGGTCTACATACATAATATTTTCAATATCTTTATTCTTCTGCCCATTCCACTAAAAAAAAAAAATTTTTTTTTTACATATATATATATATATAAAATCCTCAAGTGACTTTAAATTTGTAATCCATATGATGTCTTCTGTAATGTTTCTCAACTGGATTGTTAGTTCCATTACCCATGTTAGGGTAACATCACATCCCTATTCCAACAGTATATTCAGTATCTTCAATTACCATCTGCCCCCATCAATAATAAATGTTTTCCTATATAAAAAACCACCCGAGTGACTTTAAATTTATATTCCATATAGTATCTTCTATAATGTCTTCCATCAAGATTATTAACAACCACCGTGTTGGGGTAATAACCAGATCTTCTGCATGCCCCAATCCCATGGTTCTCTTGCCTTATAGCTCAGCATAAACGTAATCCACTTGTCGAAGCGTCCAAAATAGAAAGTTCCAATCCACTCAATTTAAGGCCATCATCCACATCCCAAAAGTACAGCACTGCAGAGATCTGTCACTCCCCTCAAGATAATGTAACCCAATACTTTGCCTCAACTATGTTTCTATATATTCAGTCAGCTCTTAAGTAACTGGCATTACACTGTTGTTTAGTCTAAAAATTTTTATTTTTGTAGGACCTGCTTCTTCTTTTCTTAACTTTTTGTGGCTTAGATCTCCATCCTGGTTTCCTTTCTATGAGTTGTATGTCAACTGTTTGATTTTCATGCTGGTCTGTAGCTTGATAAGTCATCACATTAGAATCCAAAGCCGCCTCTCTTGTGTTTATAGGTGATCCAACTGTAGACTCTAAAGGAGAATCCAGAAGCGGCTCGTCCACAAAGACCTCTGTAGCTTGTTGTTTTTCCGTTACCTCCACCTCCATCTGTTTAGCCTGAGTTTCAATCTCTTGTTGATTTTGCTTTTCTTTATTCCCCTCGTGTATTATACGTGGAGATGTTAAACCCATTTTAAAAACCTTATAGTAAAATTCTTCCGCTTTTTCAACAGTATTTAGTTGATGTCTTTCTCCTTGATATCTCAATATTATACCAACTGGGACATCCCTCCTAAATGGGATGTTTTGTTTCTTTAATTCAGTCACCAAAAATCCAAAATCCTTTCTATCTTTTAACATCTTGGGCGGTAGCTCTTTAAATATCCAAATCTTCCTTCCATGCATTTCAAGAGTGGAGTTAAAAGACTTTTGCACAATATCATTTCTTATTCCTTTATCAGTAAAGTAGATCACCACGTCTCTAGGCAGCTGCCTTTGCTTTGCCACCCAGGAATTAACTCTGTAGGCCTTATCAATCTTGCAGGATACCTCTTCAGGACTAACCTTTAAAATCCCGGCCAGAACTTTTCTCAAATCTTGTCTTTTATCTTCCTGTATTCCCCTAATTCTAACCGCAAATTCCATGAATTTGAATTGCATTATTGTGGCTTCATTTTCAATCCTTTGTTTAATATTATCTACATTGTAAATCTTATAGTCAGCTTCCTTTATTTTTTTAAGCTCTACTTCTGAACTTTTTTCTTGAATCCTTATTAAATCATTTTCAATTCCTTGTATTTTTTTATCCAAATTATAAATCTTATCATCAACTTCCTTTATTTTAGAATCTATTTTTGAGTTTATAACTTCATCCATCTTCATAATTAGTTCTAAGAAATTTTTCATATGTTGCTTCAGAATATCATACTTTTGTTGAACCAATTCTTTAATTTCCTGTCTAAAATTTTCAAGATTCAGATTCACAGTCTTATCATGTCTTGCCATCTCCTCCAGTAAAAATTTCTTTAGGTCTGTGAAGCCATTCTTCTGCATCTGCAAGCTCACAACTTGTTCATGTGATTTATAAATGGGAGAGCCCCCCCCCATGACTTGGTTATCTGGCTTTGTTAGTTTTAGCGCCATCTGCCACACAACAGATTTTTTTTTTCTTTTTCCTCTTAAAGAAAAAGACTTCTCTCCAAACAGTATCAATAACAAGTCTCTAAGAAGGAAGAAGCATAAAATAAGAATTTTTTCTCTTCACTTCTAACCAGCACTTTTGTTAGATACTTTGTAACTTTGTAACGTTGTAAACTATTCAAATGGAAGGACTTTCGCTTTCAGGTTTTCTCAAGCCTCGGCCAGTCGCCATTTTAAACTCCTCCTTTCACTCTTCTTTACTTTAAAAATCAGTCTTAGGGTTAGAAATACTTGCGGTTCAGAATCCCAGCTCCGTATTTCATCCTGTTTATTCGGATAATCTGTTAATTTTGTTAATTGGTCCGGTCCCATTGCCTGGCTCTGCAAAAGGCAGAGTTCTCCCGACGCCCGGAGCAGCGGCGAGCGGAAATAGGGAGCCACAACCTGCTTCGTCCCCAAGAGTAAAAAAAGAACTCTGGGGACTTCGCAGAGGGCTCCACCTGCCCTCGCCGGCTCTGTCTCACATTTCCTTTAGGAAATGGAGTTTTTCGAGCCGCCTTTCAGGTGTAAAGGCGGCTCTTTACGGGCGACGGGGCTGGCGGTCTCAGAGGACCATCTGTCGGCGACGGAAGCCAAACCGGAAGCCTCGATCTTGAGGTTTTGATTTGAGATTTGGGTGACATGCTTACTTATGGTATGATAAGGCAAAGGTTAAGCCTGATTTTAAGATTCATTCTATCAGGCAATCAATTGGGCATATATGATTGAAGTACAAAAGAAGATTGGCTATTAAGGTACCACAGGAAGTTATGAGTTATAAAATAACATAAGTTATCACTACAGGAGGCATTACATAGAAAGGATATGCTCTGGAACGTAAATCAATGATGTTTACTAATGCTTTTACCCAACCAAAATTAAAAACTAATTCTAGATTCAGGTATAGTAAAATCAATTTAGCCTTATGCGTGCCATTTTTGATATTAAAGATCAAAATTCAAATAATGAATTAAGATAATATATGTTATGAATTCGAATTTTGTGTGTATTGAACATTGAAATGAAGTACACCAAGCACACTTGGATATAATTTACCTTTATCAGTTGTTGTTCCTTTCAGTGTATTTCTGTCTTCTGACAGAGTTTTCTAAGAGAAAAAATGATATAAACATAATGCTTTAAGCTGGAAGAAAAATATGTGGTTTGCTGGAGCCTGAACTACAATCCCAAGAAACTCACTATTAGTCACACTGAGCTGGAGTTGTCCAAAGTTCTAATTCAGCCACATCTGGAGCACACATCAATTTTAGGAATTTTAATATCTATCTATCTATCTATCTATCTATCTAATATCTATGTGCATGCTACATATAGATAGATTTCTATACGTTATATTTCCATTATTTATGGTCTTAGTGAAACACATGTATATTACATTAACAGTTAAATAACAGTGGTGTTTGTCTTAGAAAATACATGCATTTATGAGACAAAGAGAATTGCCACACTGAAAAACTGAAAAATCTAAGAAAACTTTGTAAGTGTATCTTTTTTTATAGACAGGTAACATACAGTTAAAGCCTTCTTGAAAAATAAATTATAATCACATACTTCAGACAAAATAATATTTGATTTTTTCCCCCTGCTGATGTTTGTATGAAAGAGCCTAATTCCAATGCCATGCTAAGAATAATAGGCTCTCTTATTTTCTTTCCTGTATCTTTGCACCCTCACTGGTTTGTATCTTTAAATTATATTCTCCTTGTGAATGGAGTTTGCATGGTTCCACACACATTTTAGCTAAATGAGAAACCAAGCTTGATTCCCCCAAAATATGTTATTTTAAAACTAGTAAACAGCAGCTTTTTGTTGCCTTAGGAATACAAATAGTTTGTTAATGGGACAAAATCATGGAAAATGCTTTAAAATTATGGACATTTTGCAGCACCATTGACTGTTTTCAATATCATGAAATAAAACATATTTCTGCAGAAATTGCACAATAGTTTAAAATATTTCATATAGAAAGCAAGCACAATACCAGATTTTTATTTATTTTCCTTACCTGAAATAAAGATTTCTTTTGTAATAGGAAAAATTGGGGAAGAGAGAATTCTGATTTCCACTTCTTAGAATTCTCTTTCATTTCATAAATACCTTAGGAAGTAATAGGTTAAAATAGTAAATTGATCTACAAAAACACATAATCTACTACATCATGGAAGGTAGTAATAATACTATATTCAACACTTGACAATATGAGATTTCCCATCTCAGATATATCGATTCCATTTTCAGAATAAAAGCAGTGAAACTAAGTGCTGGGTTTACTGTGAGGAGTTGTTCCGATTATCAAACAATGGACCCAACAAGGATTAACTCATTGGCTTTCTGGCAGAAAGTCAGGCTAAACTGTTTGTATCTCAAAGGAACACTCCCAACTCACTGATTTTAGCTACAAAAAAACTCTGTACTCCAGAGTTTTGTCCCATAAGTACTCAGACAACTTATAATGTTCTAGATGGAATTCTCTGATAATAGGACATATAAATGAGATGAGGGACTCTTACTAAAAGATGGGTTGTTCTCACAAAATATGTATTGTTGAGAGATTGTATGCAAGATGTAAAGATATCCCATATGTGCAGATAAATATAAGAAGGAATAGGCCCAGTTAAGTGAAACAAGGATTCTTATGCCTCTGTTCAACATATTAAATTTTCTATTCATTCTTAATAAATTCTCAAGATATGCCATCAATAGTTCAGTATTTAAGGATATTCAATGAATCACAATTCTACAGTAGTTCAATGTACTATAAACTGGTCCACTGCAGAGAATAATGGAAGAGAGATCTCATTTTAAAAACTGCATACTTTTTAAATTGTGAATCTTTACTTCAGGAACCTTTTTAGATGATATACTTTTTTCTGCATGTTTTCTTAAATCCCATTCACATTTTGCTAAAAGACGTAAGGCTGTTTCATCATCTTCATCCACTGCCAGATATTTTTTTGACATAGAATTAATATATTCAACTCTTGGATGAATAAATCTGGAATGAGAAAATATCGTACAACAGCCTAATCAAAGAATTATCAAGATCACTCCCATCAGCACTGACAGGGCAAACCACATATATAAAATGAGAACAAACCTTAGTCCTTTCTAACTCTGATGATGTTACCTACCGTAGTTTAGTAATGAAATGCCTGCAAGAAAACAACAAAGCTCAGAAAGCAACAAGGACCCCACATATGACACAATTTAATTCAAAGCTATACACTTTTGAAATCAGATATCTGATCTGAAGTCTAATACAAAATGATCAAAAGAACTAGAAGTATTATCCTATACTAAAATGGTAGCTTTACAGTTTAAAAAAGAAAGCAATAAAATGGAATGTGCCAATAGAAATATGTATAATAAGAATCAATGGAAATAAAAAGTTTTCTTGCATAACACTAGAATTCAAGACTTTAAATAAAGCTGAATGCTGGGAAATCTGATGGAAATTTTACACACATCCCATAATAAAGCAATGGGATGGCATTCCATAATTCTATAATTATTAATTTATTTTTAACAGTATTGCATTAAAAATCTAAAAAAAATATTAAAAGCTGTAAGAAAAAAGCATAGAGAAAAGTGATCAATAATAAAAGAATCAGTAATTTTATAATTATTAATTTATAATTTCCATATCCTATGATACTTTATGAGATTAAGATACTGTGGTCACCACACTATAAAAAAGATGTTGAGACTCTAGAAAGAGTACAGAAAAGAGCAATCAAAATGATTAGAGGACTGGAGGCTAAAACCAATGGTGTGTTGCTACTGGTTTGCCCTGGCTCGGGCAAACCAGTAGCGGCAGCGGTGGGAGGCTCCACCCACCCACCCGGACGTCATCAAATATGTTCTGTGTATGCGAGTGAACCGGTAGCATAGGTAAGTGAAACCCATCCCTGGCTAAAACATACAATGAATGGTTGCAAGAACTGGACATGGCTAGTCTAGTGAAGAGAAGGACCAGGGGAAACATGATAGCAGTGTTCCGATATTTGAGGAGCTGCCACAGAGAAGAGGGAGTCAACCTATTTTCTAAAGCAGCTGAAGGCCAGACAAGGAATAATAGATGGAAACTGATCAAGGAGAGATTCAACCTAGAAATAGGGAGAAATTTTCTGATAGTGAGAACAATCAACCAATGCAACAGCTTGCCTTCGGAAGTTGTGGGAGCTTTATCACTGAAAGCTTTCAAGAAAAGACTGGACTGCCATCTGTCAAAAATGGTGTAGGGTCTGCTGGTTGGCGGGTTGGACTAGATGACCTACAAGGTCCCTTCCAACTCTGTATCTGTACCTGTGGTTAACATAATGAATAAAAACTATCCAGATTTGATAAAAGTGATTCTAGTCTCTGAAAGTATATACTTCTCTTTATTTTTTACAATGAAGTAATTTTAAATTTTAGCTTCAGTCAGCTAGGGATGCTACCTAATAGTACTTCCTATTCTAAACATTTTGCTGATAATAATAATAATGAAGATGCACTGAGGCTACTATTCTAGGCAGACTTACTGAGTTGGGCTCAAAAAAACCAAATGGGAGAATTGTTCTGGCGGGCCACAACAAGAACAGGAAAGAGACATGGAAAGACAAAGTATTACATGGCCAGTACATTAAAAAAAATAGCAGACAAAGGTGGTACAAGAAGACCTGGCAACGATTAACTATAAGAAAATTGACAAAGACAAAGGGGCTCATTCTGGCTTCAATTGACAAAGCCAGAATTGAGAAGACAGCAATAGACAGCAGACGTACTGAGTTGTGGAGAGACCAAACTGAACTTGATCTACAAGAAAGGTCAAATGGAGAATAAGAGACATTGGAAGGCAAAGTATTACATGGCTGGTACATAAAAAAATAGCAGACAAAGTAGATAACAAGGCCTTGCAATAGTTAAGAGCAGGAAAATTGGAAAAAGAGACAAAGGGGCTAATTTTTGCTGCATAATCAATCTATCTATCTATCTATTATCTATCAATCAAATCTTTATTAGTCATAGACCAGCATTAGAATACAGAAATCACAGTTAATTAAAATGAAATACCAAAGAAAAGAAATCTTTGTGTGTGTGTGTATTTTATTCAGAAAGTATTCAGACCCCCTTTACTTTTGTCAATTTTATTATGCTGCAGTCTTGATTCTACAGTTCTTGAATTTTTTTTCCTCACTAATCTACACTTACTACCCCATAATGACAAAGTGAAAACAGAAGTTTTAAAATGTCTGTAAATTTATTATAAAGAAAAAACCTGAAGTATCACATTGGCATAAGTATTCAGACTCTTTACTCAGTACTTGTTGAAGCATCATTGGCAGCAATTACAGTCTCGAATTTTTTGGGGTATAATGCAATTGATCTGACTCTGATCTGATAATAGCATTTTAAGATAAAACAAGTTAGAATTATGATGGATTTAATAAAAAATAGAAATAATAATTCCTGCCATGCTCCTTATTGGAGGGGACAAAAGAGCAGAACATGTACCATTTAGTCAATTACTTCACCATTGCATAGATAAACTCAGGAGCCAAAAACAATGGATTGAACAATGGGCCTTATCCAACAACCTGAAATTTAATGTGGAGAAAAGCAAAGTTTTATATCTAACCAGGAAAAATCAAAGTTACAAGTACAGATTAGGTGAAATCTGGCTCAAAAACAGTAACTCAAAAACTTTTAAGAACAAATGCGAACAAATGTGAAGTCATAATTGAGAAGGCAGCAACAGACAATAGATGCTGCCACTGAAAAGAAACTGAAGAAAGACTTCCGGTTTGCTGCTGGCCGCCGCCAGATGTTCCCTCGGGATCATCAGCTTCCATTGCCTGTTAGAGCCGCCTTCACAGCGGAATGGCGGCTTGAAAAAACTCCGTTTCCATGAGGAAACGGAGATAGAGCCGGCAGGGGTGGGTAGAACTCTCTGCATAGTCCCAAAAGTTTTTCTTTTACTTTTGGGACGGAGTGGATGAGATGCCCCATATCCCCAGCCACTGCTCCGGGCTTTGGGAGACCTCTGCTAATGCAGAGCCAGGCGTCAAGAGCAAGCCTGCGAATTTAACAGATTATTCAAAGAAAATGTGAGCTGGACCTGTAATACTGAATCGCAAGTATTTTACTTATCTTTTAAAAAAACTACTTAAGAGAAAAGAGGAAATGAAAGGGGGGGAAAAAAGCCTTTTAAAATGGCGTCTGCCGCGGCTGGAGAAGAGGCTGAAAGGGAAAGTCCTTCCGTTTTCTATTACTACAATGTAGCGGAATAAATACCACTGGCTACATTTGTAGACAAAACTTCGCTCCTGTGTCTTTTTCTCTCTTTTTTTCCCCTGGAGACTTGACATTGTTTTTGATTGGAAAGAAGTCTTTTTTCTTGTTTGTTTTTTTTTCCTTTTAACAAAGCTTGCCTGGGCGGAAACATGGCACTGAGACTCATAAAGTCAGACAAACAAGTAGTGGGGGGGGGATTCCCCCACTAACAATTTAAAGGAACAAGTTTTAATTCTCCAGTCTCAGAAACCTGATTTCAATATAATAGAATTTCTCTTAGAGGAGATTGAAAGAAGGGATGAGATTGTGAATCAGCATCTTGAAAAATTTAAGCAGGAAATTAAAGAATTGGTGAAATCTAAGTTTGATTTTTTGGAGCGAAAAATTTTAAAAGTGGCTAATGGTTTTTCAGAATTTATGATACAGTTGGATACAAATACTAATTTACTAGAGTCTAAAATGGAAGAAACTCAAGATAAATTGGACAATAGAATCCAAAAAATTGAAAATGATTTGATAAACACTCAGGATAATAGCTCAGAAGAAAAACCTAAAATGGAGGCTGATCAAAAGTCTGGTAACGTAGAAAATCTGCAACAGAGGATTGAAAGAGAAGTTCTAATGGTACAATATAATTTCACAGAATATGCGATAAGACTGAGAGGTTTGCAGGAAAATAACAGAGATGATTTAAGGAAAATATCTTCTGAAATTCTAGCTGGGATTTTAAAGGTTCAACTTGAGGAAGTGTTTTGTAGGATTGACAGAGTTTACAGAATAAACTCCTGGATTGCCAAGCAAAGGCAACTGCCTAGAGATGTGGTGATTTATTTTACAGATAAAGAAATTAGGAATAATATTGTGCAAAATTCCTTCAATTCTAATTTGCAATTGTATGGAAGAAAGATTTGGATCTACAAAGAACTCCCACCTAAGATATTAACGGAAAGGAAGAAATTTGGTTTTCTGGTGGCTGAATTAAAAAAGAGAAATATCCCATTTAGGTGGGACGCCCCAGTTGGTATCATATTGAGATATCAAGGAGAAAGATACCAGCTAAATACTGTTGAAAGAGCGGAAGAATTTTATCAAAATAGGTTGATGAACTTAACATCTTCAGGTATAATACAGGATAAGCAGAAGGAGCTGGAAATAAAGGGAAAATATCGAATTACAGAGACTGTACCAGATAAATTGTCTTTGGATTTTTCGGATACCCCAGCTGGATTATCTACAAATTTGAGAGAAGTGGCATCTGACTTTAACGTGATGACTTATCAAGTCAAGGACAAGCATGGAAACCAATTAGGGGATATATAAGGGATAAAAAAGAAACATGAGACACAAAAACAAAACCAACAAGACCAATCTACAAAGCAGAATGAAAACCGATTAGTTGATACACAATCTGTAGAAAGGAAACCAGGATCGAAATCAAACCCACAAAAAGAAAAGAAAAAAAGAAATAGGTTGTATAAAAATAGAAATTTCTAAATCAAGCAACAGTGAAGCCAGTGACTTTAAAAAATGAATGAGTATGTGAAAATATAGAGGAGGCGACGTATTGATTAATATTATCCTGAGGATAGTGACAGATCTCTGCATTGCCGTAATCTTGGGATGTGAAAAGAGCCTTAAACTGATGGATTTGAATTATCCATTTTGGAATTTCTTTTTGTGTTGATAAACATATTATATTATCTTGAATCACAAGGCAAGAGAATTACGCTGGGGCAAGCAGAAGATCAGGTTGTTACCCACTACGATGATGGGAATCAATAATCCTGATGAAAGCCACAATTATTACTATATGGAATATAATTATAATGTCACTCGGGTGGTTGTTTTTACTTTTATACATACAAGAGGATATTCACTACTGATGGGGGCAGATATGATTGAAGATTTTGAATAAACTGTTGCATCAGCAAGCCATGTTACCCTATTATGGATGATGGTCCTAACAATCCAGTGGAAAGACTTTAAAGAAGATATTATATGGACTATAAATTTAAAGTCATTGTCTTTTCTTTTTTATTTAGATATAATGGAATATATATACATATATTTTTAAGTAGCGTGGGCAGTGAATCAAAGATATTAAGAATTGTTGTTTATGGTAATTTTGCAGGACAGTGGGTGAATAAGCTAGTTTGCAGATTGATTAGTTTAAGAAAAGGGATTTTTAAGTGATATATTTAGGGGAGTGGAGGAAATGGATAGAGTGGAATAAATGTTAAATTAGATTTTATGGGGAAGGCCGCTTTGAAATGTTATAGTAATATATACAGAAGATTAAATGTTAAAGTAGGATTTATTGTAAAGTCTTAAAGTGGAAGGTGGTTTTGAATTGTTGTAATAATATATAGATATAAGTTTGGGAGAAGAAAAAAAGGGCAGATTATTGCCAAATTGGGAGTTATAATACTATTATGCTAAATTAGAAGTTATTTTACAATGTTATAGTATAATGTCTTTTTTTTTCTTTCTTGAAATGTATGGATAAAGGGGGATGTTATAATATTAATAATATTTTTAGTAAGTAAAGGTCAGTATTTAGAGGAGGGAGTAAATAATCTGTTACGAATTAGGTTTTTTGTAACGAAGAAGTCACAGGGGGGGATGGGTGGGGAGGGGGGTTAGGGAGGGGGAGGGGAAAAAATGGGGAAAAATTTGTATTTGAAAACTTTTTCAATAAAAAAAAAAGAAACTGAAGAAATAATGAACCATTTATTTGGGGGTTCAAGAAAATTGCATAGACTAACTACAAACAATGGCATGACAAAGTAGCATCACTGATGCATTGGAATATCTGCAAGAAAAAAACATTTGCCAGCAAGGAAGAAGTGATGGGAATACAAAATAGTTATAAAAAAGGAAGAAGATAAGGTCCTTTGAGACTTTACAATTCAAACAAGCAAGCACCCACCTCATAACACCTCAGACTTAACAATTGTAAATATATGTATGTATGTATGTATGTATGTATGTATGTGTGTGTATGTATGTATGTATGTGTATGTATGTATGTATGTGTATGTATGTATGTATGTATGTATGTATGTATGTATATATATATATATATATATATATATATATATATATATATATACTGTGTATTTCTGGATAGTGGATACTGCAGTACCTTTAGATAGCGGAAAAAACTGGAGAAAATCATAAAAACCAAAAACTGGCAAATAGAAGTAGAACAATTGTGCAGAAGAAAGCGATATATTATCAATAGTAATAGATACCTTGGGTATAATCCCAAAAAATTTAGAGAACCATCTGAACACGATTAGCATTGCTAAACCAGCATCAGTTATTTGCACAAGGCAGTTTTACTTGGAAATATTGTATATTATTTATTTATTTTATATACAGTATATGCAATATTATAATAAAGCAAAAAATATAATAATATTAATAATATTGTCTGGCAAAATTGGCTAATTATTGAATGTTTAGAATCAAAATTTGAAGCTTTAGAATGCATCTGATGCAGCCCAGATAGAAGAACAGTACTGGAAGCTCCACTTTTTTATTTATATTTTATCTAGACGTAAAGTTTATCATACTATTTTTAAATCTCATTCCAAAAGATTTTCTAGCTTTTGCAAGTATGGTTTAGGAAACAAAAGTAGAAAAACAATCTCATTGAAATAACATGAATTCCATTAGAATTTCAGTGATGGTCTCCAACATTTTCAAAACTGCTATTATCATTTCTTCAATTTATTTTTTTAATACCTGCTAGGTTTAATTCTTTTGGCTAAAACTGCAGATTTCTTGAATGTATAGGCATGATCTGAGGTAAAATGCAAAAGAGATGCTTTTCGGTCACTTTCTGTTACGGGACAATCATCTAAAAAAATCCAATATGACAATGATTTATACAGATATTTTGAAAACAATATATAAATCCAAACTAGCAATTTTAATAAAAATGTTATTAATTATAATATTAATAAAATAATATTAAATATTAAACATTATTTTATAATTTTAGAATGTGTATTTCAAAAAATAAATGACAAAGAGTGATTTTTTTAAAAAAACTACATAAAAATAAAGGTACTATTAAGGAATTAAACACATATACATGTTTTTATTAATATATACATACACGCATACATATACACATGCAAATACACACACACACAAAGCACCCTGCCTTTATTATTTTTACAAATAGAGCAGTGAAGTGAATATATCCAATATACCTTCCTCTTCCTATTTTCCCAATAACTCTTTGAGGTGAGTTGGCCTGAGAGAAAGTGAATGGCTTAAGGTCCCCCAGCTGGCTTTCATGACTATGACAGGACTTGAATTCACCATCTCCTGCTTTCTACCCTGGTGTATTAACTACAAAACCAAATCTTCAAAATATCTTCAATTCATGAGTGTCCTTATTTAGGCATTTGCAGTCTCATGTTATCTTAAAACATTTTAAATGGAAACTAGGAAATAATTAACCACAAAAAGACTCATACTGACCTCTATTTTATTATTCTGCTTATCTCTCTATAAGCAGAAAATCTAACTCTTCTTAACAGAGTAACCTAATCAGAGTTGGAAGGAACCTCAGAGGTCTTCTAGTATAACTCCCTGTTCAAACAGGAGACTGTATATACCATTTAAGACAGATGGCTGTCCAATCTTTTAAAACCTCCAGTGATCAAGTACTCATAACTTTTGGAGGCAAACATTTCAATTATTGTTCTTACTGTCAGGAAATTTCTCTTTAGTTCTAGGTTGGGTTGCTCTTTGATAAGTTTCCATCCATTACCATCCACCCTCAGATGCTTTGGACAATAGGTCAATCCCTTTTCTTTGTGACAGCCACTTAAATATTGAAAAATTGCTTTAATGTCACCCATAGTCCTTGTCTCCATTTGACTAGACCAGTGATGGTTAACCTTTTTGCCATCATGCACCAAAAGTGGGGCCGTGGAAGGAGTCGTGCGCGTGCGTGCCCATACCCATAATTCAATGCCCCCTGTGCCCCCACATACGTGCATGTGACCCCCCCACACACACACTCCATGTGTTTCAGAGGCTTTCTTGGAGCCTGGGAAGAAAACGGCCTTGCACACCCCCTCCGGTGGCCAGAAACGGCCCGTTTCCCGACACCCGGAAGGCCCATTTTTCGCTCTCCCCAGGCTCCAGAGGCTTTCTTGGAGCCTGGGGAGGAAGAAAACGGCTTTTCCCACCCACCCCCTGGAGGCCCTCCAGAGCCGGAAACAGCCCTTTACCAAACTTCCGGTGGGCCTGGAAGGCCTGAAAATCAGATGGCCGGCACGCGCATGCAAGCTGGAGCTGAGCTAGGGCAATGCTCGCGTGCCCACACATATGGCTCCGTGTGCCACCTGTGGCATGTGTGCCAGAGGTTCGTCATCACGGGACTAGACATTCCTAGTTCCTGCAAATGTTCTTCATATATTTTAGCCTCCAATCCCCTAATCATCTTTGTTGCTCTTCTCTGAACCTTTTCTAGGGTCTCAATATCCTTTTTGGATTGTGTGACCAAAACTGGATGAAGTATTCCAAGTGTGGTCTCACCAGTGCAGTATAAAGCAGCACTAACACTTCATGTGATCTTAATATTATCTCTCTGTTGATGGAAACAAGAACTGCATTGGCTTTTTTAGCAACTACAGCACACTGCTGGCTCATATATGGTTGTCTACTAGGACTCCTAGATCCGTCTCACATTTACTACTAATGAGCAAGCTACCTATCCTATATCAGTATTTTCTTGCATAAGTGTACAACCTTACTTTTCTCACTGAACTGCATTTTGTTGAATAGGGCCCAGTGTTCCAATCTGTCAAAATCCCTTTGGATCTTGAGCCTATCTTCTAAAGCAGGGATGTAAAACTCAGGTCATCATGGCAGGGTCACATGACATATCAGAACTTTTTTCCCCTTAGCTAAACTGGGCATGGGCATGGCCAACGTATGATTCATCCAGCCTATGGACCGTGAGCTTTACAGTCTTGTTCTAAAGTGTTGGCTATTCCTCCCAGGTCCGCCCACCCACACAGACATCATCTCCCTTTTTTGCAATGATTTTCAGCCTCTGCGCATGGGCAGAAGGTTTTGCGCATGCGGAGTGTGCACATTTGCGAACTGGTAGAGAAGGTAAGTGAATTTCACCCCTGGGTGAAACCCATCCCCTGATAAAAACCTGTTGTGTAGATATTGAAGATCTACATCTTCAACTAAATCACACCGTTTTCCATGATAGTTTTTCCCTCACAAGGGCTTATACAGTTGTAGTAGACACTGGCCAGCAAGGAAAGGTGCACAGCTTTCTATTGGAGGTCAACATTTCAAACCTATGTTTCCTATTTCATTTTGACTAACACATCTAGGACAACAATCTGTTTTCTTCTAAAGTCATGTAATATTTGGTTCTTCTGTTTCATTTTAGATATATGACTCCAGTACTGAAAAAAACGGACAACAGATTCCCCCAACTACAGTCGCTTTGAAAGTTAGTTTTTTTCCAAGAAAAAAAATCTTTACTTCAGAAATCCCATAAAGAGATGGTGTCTGTCTATGGTGGATTGTGAGTATCAGGTTAATGGTTCCTACATTCTTCCTCTGCTCCAATCTCCTCCAACAACTAGATAGAATTATATATTTTACATCTACCAATATTTCTTGCAAACATAACCCACCAGAAGGAATAGGAAGATCTCTAAAGTTGTCTCTTGCAACCATCTGAAATCAGCAAATAAATTGTATGTGCTGGAATCACTCAAACTATAGATAAATTATTAAAATTTCAAGTTTAATTAATCCATAATCTGGCCACCTGACCAACAGTAAAAGTTATGCAAGCCTACTTACCTAACTGTTTGAGATTAGGAAGCATATGTACAACAAAAAGGCGATAATCTGATTCATTTTTAACAACAGGATTCAGTCGGAAATCCACAACTTGAAGTGCAGTTAAATTGTGCAGTCGTAGCACTTCTGATAAAGAGGAGATGTGATTGAAGTAGAGATTGAGCTTTTCTAAATATGTGAGATGCTTAAGGCCCTGTTTTAAAATATGAATAAAGTTCCTCAGTAACCTTACTCTTGTAAAATGACTAAGACAGAATTGTCTATGATCATCTTTTTCATACATGTTTTATAATACTTGTGCAAAAAAGGGGAAAATTTACATCATGCAATTTGCTCCCCTTCGCACTCCATCACCTTCTACATCTACATATAGTGGATACCTCTGTAAAGAGGATATCTCAGATGAGAACTGGAATAATGCTTATTTTTCAGTATCTCACTCTTGTCAGATATTTCAGATGTGTAGGCTACTAAATTATAGATCAGTTTAAATGATGCATAAATGTTGGTGAACTCTATTGAATTTTCAATGTTTATGCATACAGTCTAAAATATAACCTATTTTCCACACAAGTCCCAAAACTAAATGAAGAGAACTATGTTAAACAAATTACTTCAAAAAAATTATATTTGTTCATTTATTCATTGAAGAAAATTGCTCACCTGAACTAAAATAAATACTTTAACACATAGGGAATACCTTTTATTCTCCACATTTTAAACATTTGCCTCAATAGTCCCTTTACTACTTGTTACAGAGTAGTTTTATTCTGCATATATGGGAAATCTCTATAGGTGCGCTTTATTGTATCAGGATATTTTCACGCCAATACCATTTTCAATTGTTAGGTGGTAAACAGATGTATTTAATAAATCCAAAAATAAAATCCCCAAATATACAATGAAAAATATGCAAACTCCCAAAACTTTTTACCTCCAGTGTAGTCAGTGCATTGCGTGAGAGGTCAAGAGATTTCAGATAAACAAATTTTTTCAAGGAGTTTCCTAAATGAGTGATCTTTTCATACACTCCAGGAAGAGACAATGATCGGATATCAGCTGAAATGAAAACATTGCTGGCAATTTAATATAATGACTTACTTTTGACAGTACTTATAAAAAGGAGGGGGAAAAATCAGACATGTACAGCGGATTGGGGGAATTTTAAAAGCAAAGAATTACCAATAGAGGAGAGTTGAACTAGGTAACATCATCATAATTCCTTGATTAGTGTGCTGTTTATGGCAAGGAACTACTAACTCAGATAATCATACCGTAAACAATGGCCTAATAAGAACCATGAAGAACACTCCCTCCAACAGTGACAGGGCAAACCACACAACTACACGTAGGCACACACACAAAGAACAAATCCCAGTACATTTTAGCATTAATTATATATTATCTAGTTGAGTAACCAATCAATGGAGTCAATGGAGGAATTCACTTAAAAACTGAAATTATGTGCTTAACAATTGTGATCAAAAAGGTCATAGAAATGAGTTGGGTCAACTCATTTAAATAACCACCTTGTTTAGCAATGGCTATTCTGGTCTCAAATTGAGAACTACCTATATACCTTCTAATACATTCTGGAACTGAAATAGAATTTGCATACACATCCACACACATCCAGACACACACAAGACACATACACATATGTCACACAACCATACACATACACAACCATATGACACAATCATACAACTTTTTTACAACCAGAGTACCATAACTGATATGGTTTGTAATCTTATTCTAGATTCATTTCCTCATGCACCAACCTAGCTATTTCCATCTTAAACTTATGTACCTGCTTCTGTTTTTTAAATGAAGACCATATATTTGTCTCTAGTGGTTTTTTTAGCCAAATTATCTACACAACCAAGATAGTTTTGCATTTTATTAAAACCTTCTCTTCCAATAATGCATCATCTACAAATCTGCTAAATTTGCCTTTTGCTAATTCATCCAGATCATCAGGGTGGATAAAAATCAATGGTTTTTTTAAAAAAAATCAAAAAAATCAGATTTTTTTGATTTAAATTGGATTTTTTTGATTTAAATCAGATTTTTATTTTTATTGAATTTATTTTAATAAAAAACTTTTGGGGTAAAAATCTATCATAAGATAGTTTTCTATTTAAGATACATAAATAATTTAGTTTATTCAGCATGAAATGGAGCTTAGTTATGTAGCATGAGGCTGTATATTCTGCAACACTGGGACTATCGGTGAGTCAACAGTGGGTCAAAGGAGTAGCAGAGATGACAGTTGCTCTTTAAAAATTATGATTTAAATCGAGTTGATTTAAATCAAGCCTTTTTACTAGTGATTTAAATCAAATCCATCCTGCAGATCATTAAAAAAAATGTTGAGAAGTAGACAACTCAGGACTAAACTTTGTGGCATTCCACTTGATGCAATAGATAAGGTGTTGTATTAGAAACCTGGAGACTGTGAATGGGCAAAATGAGAGGCAGAAATAATATGTATGTTCTATTGATTTATACAAAATAAAAGTGAGATATATAGGTAATGATTTTAAAAACCTGCAGTGAGGAATAAAATAGCTAATACTTTTTAAAAAATCACAAATATTTTCAAAAATATTTTTCATTAGTTTCTTTAAATTTTATTTTTTAAAACAACTATGTAGCCATTTTCTCATTCAGCTCACAGATCCAATCATCACTACGTACTTTGACAAATGCTTTCTGGAAATTAAAATGATTAAATTTATGGTAGAGTGTCTTGTTATCTGAGGGATCACCTATCTCAATTAAATTTAATCATTTAATCTCCAACAGATTATTGAGGCAAAGTGGATATACCCCAGATCTCTTCAAGTTGAATATTGCTAACATGTGGGATAAAGTAAATGTATTTTCTCTGTTGCTGCTCCTGCCCTCTGAAATAATACCCCCCCCCCGCCGTATGTATAGTGCCCATTACCACTGAATTCTACAAGATCTCTAAAACCTAGCTCTGTTCCCAGATTATCGTGAGTTGGAGCCTCTGTCACATTTTATATGATTATTTCTTGTGCAGGCTGACATTTTAACTGTTTTGATAGTATATTTGGATATTGTAAATCACCAGATGAAGTGGGCAATCATAAATAATAAATATATTTATTTACTAAACTTATATCCATCCAGGCTCCAGAAACTTTAAGTGGGTAACAACAAAATTAAAAAAAAAATAACAAACCCATTTAAGAGTTAAATTGTCCTGCAATGCAAAATGGGATGAATTATGGACAGTGGACATCAAATGGGAAGATGGTAAAGACACTGCTGCAGATAGAATTCATTTGAAGAAGCTTGCTGCCCTATACACTCTGCACAAAAGAACCAATGATGGTGATGATACTGCAAAATCTCAAACTCGTTTATTCTACAAAAAAGTCTTGTAAATTTACAAAAAAATGAGGATGTTATGCATGGCAGATCAAGAGTACAGTTTGTCTTCACTTGCTGACTGCAATTGGGACAGACAATGCCATCGCTAAGTGGTGTGGCCATTAAATAAAACATAATGTAACCATGCTGCCTTATGATGGCTGTAATCATTAGCAAATTACCAGTCATTAAGTATGTCCATATAACCGCAAGTTGCAAGTTCCTGCTGGCTTTTCCATTGACTGTTTATTAGAAGCTGGCTAGGAAGATTGCAAATGATCATCATGTGATTAAGATGATGCAACAGTTGTAAATGTACCCTAGTTGTCAAGCACCCAAATAATGATCAAGTGACTATGGGGAACTTATTAAATTTGCAGATAACAAGCTGGCAGGAATTACCAATGCCCTAGATGATAGGCTCAAGATACAGATGGATCTTAACAGACTAGAACACTGGGCCCTATATAACAAAATGAAATTCAATGTAGAGAAAAGTAAAGTCTTACATTTTGACAAGAAAAACCAAAAATGCACATACAGATTGGGTGAAACCTGGCTTAATAGCAGCAACTGTGAAGGGATTTTGGAGTCTTAGTGGGCAATCAATTAAATATGAGCCAGCAGTATGTGGCGGCAGCCAAAAAAAAGCTGACTTTGTATAAATATACAAAAGTATGAAGGCTATTGCTTAATGCATTGTAAGCCGTCCTGAGTCTCCGGAGAAGGGCAGCATATAAATCAAATTAAAAAAAAAAAAGCCAATGCAATCCTAAATTGCATTAACAGAGGATTGAGGAATTCAATCAAGATTACATGAGGTATTCATACCACTCTGTAAAGCCTTAGTAAGACCACTTCTAGAACACTGCATCCAGTTTTGGTCACCACACTATAAAAAGATGTGGAGACTCTAGAAAGAGTGCAGAGAAGAGCAACAAAGATGATTAGGGGACTGGAGGCTAAAACATGAAGAACGTTTGCAGGAACTGGACATGGCTATTCTAGTGAAGAGAAGGATCAGGGGTGAGATGATAGCAGTGTTCTAATATTTGAAGGGCTGTCACAGAGAGGAGGGGGTCAACCTATTTTCTAAAGCAGCTGAAGGCCAGACAAGGAATAATAGATGGAAACTGATCAAGGAGAGATTCAACCTAGAAATAAGGAGAAATTTTCTGATAGTGAGAACGATCAACCAATGGAACAGCTTGCCTTCAGAAGTTGTGGGTGCTTCATCACTGGAAGCTTTCAAGGTATAGGGTCTCCTGCTAGATCAGGGGTTGGGTTGGATTAGATGACCTACAAGGTCTCTTTCAACTGTTATTCTATTCCTATTCACTTTATAATAATAACTAGAAGCTTGAATTGTACCTGGAAGCAGACACCCATGGGGATGGAAAATTGTTACAGGGCATCATAATGCCTATTATTCAATTTAGGTACTTATGTCAGATGTGATACAAGTAATAAATTGCACTCTTTGTGTGATAACACTATAATTCTGATATCAAATGGGTATCAAAATCAATCCAGAATGACACTAGTTGTAGTGGCATTCATCCAACAGCATCCAAGTGACAGTAGTTGTGAAGCCTTAAAACTGGATACACATACAGCATTTCTATTATCTATTTTAAAATCTTCCTAGGCAGAATTGCCCTGTAGCTTTGGATCCTCCCACTCCCACTCTCAATCCATCGAAAATACAATACATATTACTCTCTTACAGGACAATTGATTCATATTAAAATGAGCCCAATTCTTCTAATTCTTGGAAGAATTGAGAAATACTAAGGAAGGGACATTCTCTTGAAAGATCATTCTGCTCCCTATTAGGAAGTGATCTGTCAAATAATACAATCGAACATCTTCATTGGTTTTCTCTATTTCCTCTGCCCGTCTTTTGCCGCTTTTGGTCATCTCTTCCTAATACGAGGCAAAACGACGACTAAAAAAGCCTTCTTCTCTCGCAGCCATGTTCCAACTTCCCACACCCAAAAGCTGAATGATCACCGAGATTTTGGCGCCTCAGGTTGACTCTCTCTCGAACATCTTCCTCAGTCAGTAAGATTCCGAGTGCAGCCGTGGTTTTAAAATAGTTAGAATGTACTCCATACATAACAAACTGTAAGTCCGCATAGCAGATAAATCAAAACTAACGCCGCGAAAGTTCGTTCGTTCGTTCAAAACAAAAGAAAGTGCGCGTGCGCCCGATCGAGCTGATGAACCAATTAAAATATGTATGACTTTGAACTGCCCTATGGAAGGTATTCGGGTAGATTCTCTCCAGTTCCTAGGCAACGTTACGCAGGTAAATCCGCTCCACGCTGTTCGCATATTCCGTAGATGCGGAGGGGTGGTTGCATAGATATAACTATACAGAACATCCAAAATGATGAAGATTGGGAGTCTGCATAGTCTATGCACAGATTCACAAACGAAATCATTTTATTTTTAGTAAAAGACCTAAGAAAGAATGATGGTATTGCTTGGCATATTAAACATAACTTCATTTTTCAAAACAAAAATTAGTGACATTTAAAATGTATAGCTTTGGCTGAAATATGACCTAATATTGCTTACTTTTTGATAATTATATCTATAATTTCAATAGAAAATACAATCTGCTATAAACCATATTAAACAACTGGTAGGATAGTATTATTTTCAAAGTGGAACTGCCAGTCCACCTTGCTCTTTCAAATCTTGTATAATCTTGAATTTAATTTTTGTCTTTCATTGGATCACAAGCAAATTGTTATTTGTTTATGCCAATTATTTAATACTAGTATTTTAGTGGAATCATCAGGAACAGAAAATATTTGTAAAATATTCATTTTAATGGCTTGCAATTATTTCTAGCCAATCCTTGTCCAAATTCAACTTGTGATACAGAATTTCATGTGAATTTTTTTGTTAAATGAGGTCATCTTAAGAACTGATTTATTGATAAAGAGCAAAGATTTCAGATATTTGTGGGTTTAGATTCTTTCCTAAAATTTGCATTTAGATGTTGTTCTTCATCTCATTGATTCTTGAACTTCTAACTATCCCTACATTTTAGAGTTTGAATATGTAAGTTCAAGAATTTTTTAAAGTGTGTGTGTGTGTATATGCGTGTAAGAATGTATGCTTGTGTATACTATATATAATATGTTGTGTATATTATATTTTTGTGTGTGTGCATCCAATTCTGTGTAGTAGCAGAATTTAACTTCATAATTAACATACTTCAAAAATATGGGACAAAAAAAGATGACTTTGAATTCTTAATCAGGAAGAAAAGTAAGATTTTATAATTATTACTGACAACTTAGTGCATAACTCCCAACATGGAATATAACAAATGAAGTATAGCAATCATTCAAAAGAAATAAAGTGCAGTAGAAAAGCAAGAAAAATTACAATTACATGGATAAATGGTCCTATCCAATTTCAAATGATCAAAATCCATATTTTTTAATTTAATACATTTAATTTAATGTAATAATTTAATAGGTGGCCTGTCTGAGCTGCGCGGTCTAGGCCTCATTCATTGGATGGGTGTCAGCAGCATCAGTGGAGGTAGCAGAAGTGGGATGGACAGCAATGGCAAAAAGAAAGAGAATGGCAATCCCAGTGGCCTTCCCAGGGAGCCATACCTAGGACCCAACAGCATCAGTCCTGGCAAACTAGCTAAGGAGCTGTGCCTAGACCAGGGGTGTCAAACTCATGTCATCATGTGACATATCATGACTTTTCCCCCCTTCGCTAAACTGGGGGTGGGCGTGACACGTTTGCTGCAAATTTGACATCCCTGGCCTAGACTCTGCTTGCTGGTCAGGGGCAGCAGCATTGGTGGTGGCAGCAACAGCAGTCTGGTGGACTTGAGGGCCATTCAGTGATGGGTTGCCCCCGGTTCGCACCGGTTCTATAGAACCGGTAGTAAACGGCGCGCATGGCCCTGTTGCGAATCGGTAGTAAAGGTAAGTAGAACCCACCCCGGGGCCATTGTGACATTTCTAAGAAACAGGGGATACAGGTGATACTGTTCAGGAAGAGGACTAGGGCCTGAAGGAACTGTGACCTTGCTCCTATGATGAGAATCTAAGAGTGGCTAGTGCATCTATATGAATGTTGGTAACCTCTATCCAGAGTGAGAGTTAGATGGAGGGTTTTGAATGAGTCAGTCTTTCTCCTTGCTGGTCATATTCAGCCTCCCTTAGCTCAAGTTCAGAGTCTAGACAGCATTCACTTGGAAGCCCAGAGATTTAGCTGCTGCTGCTGAATGCCAGATTGGTCAACAACAAGGCTCCCCTCATTGTAGAACTTATTGAAGAGGAGTATTCTGATCTAGCATGCATCACCAAGGCCTGACAAATTTACAGTTTGGCACCAGCTGAGATCTCAGAATGAAAGGTGAGGTCGCAGCAGTCACCAGAGAATCCCTTTCCACCTTCATAGTACTTGTTCCTCACAATTCTGGCTGCCTGTTTCTAAAACTGGGATCAGATGGGATTGTTCCTAACGTACCAGCTTCCCTGCTATACAGCAACTTCTAGGCTGAACGATGACCTGTACAACACCAGTGTTTTTGCCAGAAACTGGTGTTTTCCTCTGGCTTTTTTTTTTTTTTTTTGCAAAAATGCCCCATTATGAACAATGTAAATACATGGTTATTAAATGAACTATTATTCACTTAACAACCAGTTGCTTAATGACTGCTGCAATAAAGGTCAATAAATTGGGTTGGTCGTGTGATGACCCGCTTTACAACTTTCACAACTTACATACAATCATAATGGGCAATCTTCATTATGGTCATAAGTCAAAGACTACCTATATAGCTGAATTTCCTACTTTCTAATTGGTACATTATATTTTTTTTCCCCAAAGTGATATTCATTCCTTTCTTCTTGTTTATGTGATTCTCTCCCTATAATGATGAAACACTAACTGCTCTTCTAAAATAGTGTTAGTTTAGTTTCTAATAACTCTAACAGCAATTTCTATTTTCTTCCAATGAAAATATACCATTAGTTCTAACCATCTATATTAGACCCATTTTTAATGTTATTTGCCATTAGGAAAATAAAACAATGGCTACCACAACACCACACAAACTGCCATGGGAGGAAAAATATTTACAAAGTTGTCAAGTAGCTGCTAGCTGGAGTACTTTGTGCCAACAAAGTACTGGACAGGATTCTGGGTGGGCTTAGTGCTGCCACATGTTTATTGGACCCGTGTCCCTCCTGGTTGGTATTGGCCTCCCGGGAGATTACACGAGGCTGGCTCCAGGGGATTATAAATGCTTCTTTGAGTGAGGGTGCCTTTCCCGCCGACTTGAAAGAGGCAGTGGTGAGGCCCCTCCTCAAGAAGCCATCCCTGTACCTGGCTGTATTAGCAAATTACTGTCCAGTCTCCAACCTTCGCTTTGTGGCGAAGGTTGTCAAGAGTGTGGTGGCACGACAGCTACCCCGATACCTGGAGGAAACTGTCTATCTGGACCCATACCAGTCGGGCTTCAGGCAGGGGTACTGCACAGAAACGGCATTGGTCGCATTGGTTGATGATCTCGGGAGGGCTCAGGACAGGGGTTGCTCCTCTGTCCTGGTCCTATTAGATCTCTCAGCGGCTTTTGATACCATTGACCATGGTATCATGCTGCAGCAGTTGAGGGGGTTAGGAATTGGAGGCACCGTGTTACGGTGGTTCTCCTCCTACCTCTCCGACCGCTTGCAGTTTGTGTTGGCAGGGGGGCAGAGGTCGACCTCGAGGCGCCTCGCTGGGAGGTGCCGCAAGGGTCAGTCCTCTCGCCCCTTCTGTTCAACATTTATGTGAAGCCGCTGGGTGAGATCATCTGTGATTTTGGGGTGAGAGTCCATCAGTACGCTGATGACACCCAGCTGTACATCTCCACCCCAAACCACCCCAATGATGCCCTTGATTTGATGTCCCACTGCCTGGAGGCCGTGCGGATCTGGATGGGGAGAAATAGGCTCAAGCTCAACCCTTCCAAGACTGAGTGGCTGTGGCTTCCAGCGTCCCGGTATAGTCAGCTGGTGCCATCGCTTACTATTACAATTATTTACTAACAAATATTTAAGAATTGTGATTATGTTTTTATGTGATCCATGTTGCAATGATCTCTTGTAGCTAATTGAAAATCAGTATAAAACATGAATAGACATTATATATGTCTTCACAACCAATGTTTCAATGTGATCAGTTCCTCAGACAATCTGTGAGGAAATCCATACTGTATAAACTTCTCAACTCAGCACAAGAATGACCCATCATATATTTCCAGACAATATGTCTGCATACCATGATTCTCAACCAACTGACATTACATTGCTAAAGGGTTCCTGTTATATTTCTTCTTACTTGCACTTTTGCTACGGACTCAATTTTGTGACTTGCAGTAATAAAGCAGTTTTTTTATTTAAAATTTTGGTCTGCTGTAAATTAAGGATAGTTAAGAACTATCTAAGGCTAAGAACCAGAGGGGAAGAGTTTAAGCTCCAAGCCTTTGCGGACGACTTGATATTTGTCTTGGAAGAACCTTTGGAATCGGGACCAACCTTGCTACAGGAGTTGGAGGCTTACTGGAAAGTAACAGGATTTAAATTAAATAAAGATAAAACCAAGATTCTAATTAAAAATATGACGAAGAATCAAAAAACGCAGTTAGAGGAAGAACTAGGGATCCAGATAGTTAAAAAACTAAAATACTTAGGAATTTGGCTTTCATCTAAATGCTCGACCATTAAAGAAGATAACTGCCAAAAACTACTTAGTCAAACTAAAGAAATGTTGGAAGGATGGGAAAGTTTACAGTTATCATTATTAGGTAGAATTGCAGTAGTTAAGACGTATATCCTGCCTAAATGGCAGACAGCCCCAGTTTTAGTAGATACAAATTTTTTTCATTTTTTAGATCAGTGTATACGTAGATTTGTATGGCAGAACAAAAAACCAAGGATTAAATTGAAAACGCTTCAAGAATCCCCTTCCAGGGGAGGATTTGGCCTACCTAAATGGGAGCTTTATCATCAGGCAGCTGTCTTAATTTGGATCAGAGACTGGATTGCCTTGAGGAGGAGGAGAATCCTTAGGTTGGAAGGCCACAATTTGCAGCAGGGGTGGCATTATTATCTGAGTCAGGAAAGGCCCAAAAAACATAAATATTTTATGGACCACTTTATTCGAAAGGTTCTGATGACCATATGGGATCGAATAAGAAATAAATTTTACCTGATGATGCCGATTTGGCTTTCCCCTTTAGAGGTAATGATACACCCGACTCTTTACAACAGAAATAAACCATTAACTTACCAAGCTCTATTGGATCCTTCAGGCAAAGTAAAATCTCGAAATATGCTGGTGGAATTAGGCTATGAGCTAGATTGGTGGTCATACAATCAGATCCAATCTAGGACAGCTCAGGATAAAAATAAAGGAGGAATCTATAATTCTCTACAGGAACTTGATAAGATCTTGTTGGGGAAGGATGAGAAGGTATTATCCAAACTGTATCAATTCCTCTTAATGGATTGGATCGGAGAGGAGGTCATTAAGGACTCAATGATTGCCTGGGGGAGAAATTTGGGATACTCGATTGAACTCGAAAAATGGGAAGAAATCTGGGGGACAACCTTAAAATTAACAATGTCAGTTTCCTATAAGGAAAATATATACAAAATGCTGTATAGATGGCACCTGCCCCCGGCTAGATTATCGAAGATGTTCCCGGGGACCTCTCCGGTTTGCTGGAAATGCAACGCCGCTATGGGAACTTACTTTCATAGTTGGTGGACCTGTCCCCGAGCAAAAGAATATTTTGCTAGAATTCAAAAATGGATTTTAGAAATCATAGGATGTAGAATAGATTTGAACCCGGAAACGTTTTTACTAGGCATGAAACCAGAGAACTTAAACAAATCTAATTGGTATCTCGCTCTCCACATCATCATTGCAGCCAGGATCTCGTTCGCGCAAGAATGGAAATCCAAAAATATCCCATCGGAGGCTACGTTAATTGCAAAGATCATGGATTGTGCAGAAGCAGACAAACTTACTGGACTTTTGCGAGATAGACAAGAGTCGGGGTTATATAGGAGCTGGGACAGATGGTATGCTTGGCTGCAAAAAAAGAAATCTTAAGAAAAATGAAAATATTAACCTTAATGTGAACCTGGGTAAATATTTACAGGAGTATTGTATGACAATTGAGAATTCCTTTTTCTAGTTAAACTTTTCTTTCTTTTGATGAGTTAGCTTAATGGAAGTTTGTACTTTCTCCAGGCGAAAATTGATACTTTAAAACTCTATATGTATTATATTACTCTCTGCAATTCTATCCATATTACTATATTTTTTTCTGTATTTTTTAATAATTTTCAATAAAAAATTTAAAATAAAAAAAATAAAAAAATAAAAAACAATGTTTCAATGTGATCAGTTCCTCAGACAATCTGTGAGGAAATCCATACTGTATAAACTTCTCAACTCAGCACAAGAATGACCCATCATATATTTCCAGACAATATGTCTGCATACCATGATTCTCAACCAACTGACATTACATTGCTAAAGGGTTCCTGTTATATTTCTTCTTATTTGCACTTTTGCTACGGACTCAATTTTGTGATTTGCAGTAATAAAGCAGTTTTTTTTAATTTAAAATTTTGGTCTGCTGTAAATTAAGGATAGTTTCCTCAAATTGAATACATTTCCACATTCTGTTTATTATGGACAACATGGATCAGCAGCCCTTTTTCAATTCTGGTATTCTATATGGAACTAAAAAATACAATAAAATCTTTCCAACCTCAAGTGGTCAACACTTCAAGCAAACAATAGTCAATCTATTGTTTCAACTACTTATTGTTTAAAGAAAGTTCAGTTTAATTTCAACTCATTTTCAGAAATTGTCTATTAACCATTTTAGAGCTATTAAAAAGTTTTGGAACAAATTGTTCCAATGAATTTCTCTTTAAGGCATTCAGTATTTGATTCATTGAAAAGGCTATTTGCAGATCACTCCTCAGGAAATGCATTTTATGCTTATGCCCCTGATTTAGTCTGTCAGTTTCACTAGCACTTACCTGACAAGCCATGGCTGACCAAGCTCCCAGTCTCCCACCCAAGTTCTCCTGAGGAATCTTCAAGGATAGTTTAACCACCCCTTTGGATTATTCCTAGGGGAGGCAGGACACTCCCCTATGATGGGCCTTCCACATCTGGCCTTCAGTTCCCAGGAAGGGGAGGAGAGGAAACCAGGAAAGATACTTTTGTGTTATAACAACCACTACTGGTTCGCCAGATTGGGTGGGTGGGTGCAGATTCCTTTGAGACTGTTTCCCTTCTGCCTTTGCCAAGTTCCCATGAGAACTCAAACTTAGAAGATGCAGGAGGGAAAAAGCAACATATACGAACCCATGAAAGGCATAGGGAAACCAGAGTGGAGAGGTGAGTGATGTAGGAGATGAGCTGGTTGATGAGATGAGCCTGAGGGAGGGAGGTCAAATGCATCATCAGTCTGGAATCCCTTCGTGCCTACAAGTCCAGCCTACCTTGAATTTCATTGACTCTTACATACCACTTATTTGCTTTGACTGTTAGTAGTTCAGATTCTTGTAGAGAGCACAAGAAGGCAATAAACCTTTAATAAAGTACATTTGCACTGCCTGGACTTCCTGATTTTCTTGCACTTGACAGGATTTTTAAAAAATCCTTATTTTATGTATTAATAATTCATCACCATTATATAATACTTAGAAATTAGAGGAGAGCATCAGAAGTTTAAATTATCTCTCATGACACCTCAATAGAAATTTACCATATAACCAGTGTACTGTCACTTCTTCAGGTGATAAACATATATTGGTGGTAATAAGGAAGAGAATGTGGAAAAGAGGATAGTTGAGTTTAAATGGGAAAATAAAATTTATTTAAAATATTTAAATAAATATTTAAAATATTTAAAGTATAGTGGAAGCTAAAATTTAAGTTATGCAAATTACTATGTTCTCTCACATATATATACTCTTATTTATGTATCAGGATTTTTGGAATAAAGCTAATTTGAATATTGTCTCATAGAACGTTAATGACACTAGATCAATAATTAACTAGAACAGAAACTCTAAAAGAGAATCTAGATATTTTGATGTTACAAGAAGCACATGCAAGAAAAAATGATGTCTTTAAAATCCTTACACACTTTCTTCATGAAGAGTGGTTTTTAAGGACTGGCACCCTTTAAGGTCAGGGGAACAGCAGTTTGAAATGAAAATTTTCCACGTTTTACAGCTACTAATTCAACTAGGACAATGAGGATAAATTGTGGTTATAAAATGGATTTACAATTATAATTACAACCCTACAGCAATCAGAGGACAAAGCAGATTAATTTTCTCAGAAAGGAGCACTACCATTTCTGAGCCACTTATCTTGAAAAACTGGTTTTAGTAAAAGAAAAGATCAAATGACCCCAGTGTGGTAGAATTTCAAACAGGTAACTAATGAAAAATAAACAATGAGGTGGGATCTGTCAAATGATGTTATTAAATTACTTAGTAATTGAGAAAGAATGAAGTCTTACAAAAGGATATCAAGAAAGTGGGAAACAAAGAATCTTATCTGTAATGTGATGATTCAGCGGAGCATGACAAAATAAAAATCAGGAGATTAATTTTTAAAGAAATATTTTATAATATTTTATAATATTTTATTTTTATTTATTTTCTCCAAAGAACATAGAGACTCTTAGGCAGATTTTTTTAAAAAACAAAACAAATCTTGGAGTAAAAATACTTTTTCTAGCTTTTACAGCTTTTTTACAAAACAGCTGTTATTTTTACAAAAAAATCTGAAAAAAACCAACATCTCAAATGAGACATCTGAGCTGCAAAAATCGTGACAAACTAGTCTTTTAGATCTATTGTCTGCCTTCTAGTGGTTAATTAGATTTTTGCAGGAGAAGGTCTAATAGCCACAACTTTAGGAATCTGATCAAGGAAAAAATTGCATGATAGAACGAAAGAAATAAAAACAACTGCTTGTACATAGCTATGAAGAGCTGCTTCCTCTATTTATTGTCAGCTTGCAGAATGTATAAAAACAAGAATGTGATTGAATTCAAGAAGTGTGACCTGATTACTAAAAGAAGTCTGAATATTCTTCCATTTTCTTCATATTCTTTTATATAGTGTAAAATGATGGTATAAACTCTTTTTTTCTCCCCTATTGAGAGAGCAGCAAATCAGAATGAAGTTTAACTAAACTCAAAATTTGAAATAGTGTTCTTTTCTTAATAATATATCTTTCCAAAGTTGAAGTTGGTAAGGACTTCAAAAATTATTCTCTCATTGGATTTTTATTTATTTTTATTTTAATTAATAATATTTTAAATTAATAATTTCAATTAATAATTTAATATTTTAATTAATGACAAAAATTTGAAAGAAATATGACAAAGTGAAAGAACAGTGATAAATCATATTAGCAATGAACAATTACACTTCTATACATACTTATCTAATGCAAACTTTTTCAAGTATGTATATATTTCTAATGCATTTATATAATTATCATGATTTTATTAATCTTCTATATTTTGCATAAATGTCCCATGTTTCATTATACTTGTCCACTTACTTTGGCCATGTTAAGTGAGATAATTCATTGGAAAAAACAATTATTCTTTGAAGAATTAGCAGTAAAAGGAAATCAGGCCATCAAAGAACATGGTGGCTGGACACCATTCAAGCTGACACCAGCCAGAGCATAGAAAAATTCAAAAAATTAGAACAAGATTGAAAGATGTGGAGAAACCTAGCCCAAAGAATCACCAAGAGTCAGGCACAACTGAATGGATAATATCATCATCATATGCAAAGTCTATGTCTATAGACAATTTGCTTATAGGTGGCTTATCTTCATAAACAATTTAGAAGAGGGAATAGAAGGGGAAATAATCAGACTTGCAGACAACAACAAGCAGGCAGGAATAACCAACACCCCAGAAGATAGACACAAGATCTAGACTTGTACACTCTAACAAAATGAAATTCAATGGTAAGAAATGTAAGGTTTTACATTTAGGCAAGAAAAATCAAATGTACAGTTATAGAATATGTGAAACCTGTCTCAATAGCAATAATGCAAGAGGAATCTTGGAGTCCTAATGGACAATCACTTAAATATGAGACAGCAGCATGCAGAAAGCAGCCAAAAAAGCCAATGCAATCCTAGGTTGCATTAAACAGAAGGATAGAATTAAGATCACATGAAGTGTCAGTACCACTTTATAATGCCTAAATAAAACCACACTATAATATTGCATCCAGTTTTGATCGCCAATATAAAAAAGATGTTGAGACTCTGGAAAGAGGGCAGAGAAGAGCAGCAAAGATGATTAGGAGGCTGGAGTATAAAATATATGAACAGTTGCAGGAATTACGTATGTTTAGTCTATTAAAAAGAAGGATTAGTGCTCAAAATTGGAAACAACATTCCTTCTGACGCAAAGATAATAAAAAAAGGGTGCTTGATTGTGCAGAGATGGACAAGTTAACCATGGAACTAAAAGATAGAGAAGAAACAGAAAACTACAAGATTTGGAATATACAATTGGCTAGAAAATAGATGTAAAGTCCACATATAAAGATTATCTAAGAGTCAAATTAAAATGGGGAAATAATGTATATATTTGTAAATATTATTATAATTTAAAGGTAAAAGGTATTAAGTATGTACATAAATAAATAATTATAGTATAATTAAATTTATATAATTAAGTAAATATATAACATATAGAATAACAATCTATGAAAATTGGAAACTATGTAAATATGAGTGATACCAATACTGGAACTCTGTAAAGAGTGGAAACATGGTGTAAAAGTTGAAAGATGTTTAATAAAACTTTATTTTTTAAAAAAGAAGGATTAGGTGTAATATGAAAGCAATATTCTAATATTTGAGGGGCTGCCACAAAGAAAAGGGGATCAAGCTATTTTCCAAAGCACCAGAGGCAGGACAAAAAGCTAGAACTAAGAGAAGCAACCCAGAATTAGGGAGAAATTTCCTGACAGTGAAAGCAATAAACTAGTGACACGGCTTACCTTCAGAACTTGTGGTGGTCCATTACTGGAGGTTTTTAAGAAGCAATTGGACAGTTATTTCCCCAGAATGGTACAGGACAGTGGTGGCAAACCTTTTACTTATCAAGTGCCGAACAGGAACACGCTTCGTGTGCTGTGAGCGCTTGCATACTATCCATGGTAATGCGCGGCTCCTCCCCATGTGCTGCATGCACAACCACACCATCTGTGCATGCGGACAGCTTCTGTGCGCGCCCCCACCATGCGCTGTGCATGCAACCGCACCATCTGCGTATACGTGCAGCTTTCATGCATGCACACTAGCATGTGCTTGTGTGCAATCTCACCATATGAGCATGTGCACAGCTTTCACGTATGCAATGCACACGCGTAAACGCTGCCTGTGCATGCATGCACTGCGCACCAGTCATCTTGCACACATGTGCAAACACATGTGCATGCACAGGAGAGCTCCGAAGCCCAGCTGGGTCCCCTGAATTGCGCGCATGCGCACCAGAGGCCTGAACACCAGCTGGGGCGCACGCACATGCACAGTTTCAGGTGAGCTTGGTGACGGGTCATGTGCCCAGAAAAATGGTTCTGTGTGCCACTTCTGGCATGCGTGCCATAGGTTCGCCAACATGGGTATAGGGTCTTCTGTTTATGCAAAGGGTTGGACTAGAATACCTCCAAGGTCCTTTCCAATTCTGTTATTCTAATACTCTGTTAAATGTAACCAGGTCTTTAATCCAATAAATAAAAGGAACCACATAATAATCTTTCCAATGCTGCAATATCAGTCTTTTGCCATTATAAGGCTATAAAGTATCCATTTGTATTGTCCACTTACCAAATTCCATGTATTAGATTTGTAATTCAAAAGAATATTATCCTCTGAAAATTGTCATATAATCATATTTAAACCCAGAGTCGTTTGCTATCAGATCATTGGCAAATAAATTCAATAAATACAATTCTTTCTCCCAAAACTTAGTAAGAATAGTTCATTATAAAACCACGTTTTAAAATAGTATTATCCTTATCACATCTTCCACAAAACTATTTTTCACAGTCCTTTTCTATACAACATAATAGAGTCCATTAAATTTTATTTTTTGTTGTAATTTTGTTGTAAATTGTAATTTAACATTCTTGCTATAGAAGTTAAGACTTTCCTGTTGTCTAGGCAATATAGGACTGTCTAATTCTTTATTCCACTTATTTCTTAGTATCTGCATAGCAAATTGATTTATTAATAATAAATGTCTATAAAAACTAATAATAGAGTTTTTAGTTATAAGGGATTTTACAAGTTTTTCCAGTAACTTAGATATCTCCGATATCTAAGTTAAAATGTTATAACCATAAATATTGCCATTGTATTATATTTGACAGATGATATAATCTTTAAAAAATAATCTTCATCATCTATCACTGTGTCAGGCAAAAATGCAGCACAAATGAGATCAGGCATGAACTGCCCCTTTTAAAATATTATTGCCTTACCTGGGTTTTTTGAAATGGGTTATATATATATATATATATATATATCATGACAGTAATAATATATGCTAATACATAATAGAAGTTTTTACGTTTGTTTAATGAGCGGTGTCATCAAACTAAAAAAACAAAATGTACATGGTGTTGGCACTACATCGAATGTGACATGTTTAACATCAACTCAGATGATGCTGATATGACCAGATAATGACACCTACTGGATGTATTTAATCTAGTTCCATCTAGGAAAAAAAGAAAAGCTGTTAAATCAAATCTACAGTGAATAAATAACTCTAATCCTAATCTTGTATGAATTCAGGTCAAAATTAATTAAAGTGAATAATTAACAGAACCCTAGGCTTTATTGCAGTTTGGAAGCAAACTTTGAATTGTCTGTTAGGAAATAAAGGTCTAAAATTTCATTTTCAAGGTGTTTTTAAAATCACTCTTAATTTCAGTGAAAAGGAATTTTTTAAACTACAGCCTGCTTTCCTTTCCTTAAAATTAAAGACATGGCTTGGCAAATTTTAACTGGAAAAATGGATACGTATCTATATACACATACACACATTTGCACATATTTTGGCAAATTTTAACCAGAAAGATTCATGCACATGTATACTGGTTTAACTGGTAACACAGTGATACTAGTAATACAAATGCAAACATCCATATAAACATTTTGAAGTATATCTATTTTGTACAAAAGAAAACAAACATTTTATTTCTCCTGCAGCAAACAAGCAACATACAAGTAGTCATTGACTTATAACTACTGATTTAGTGACTGCTTAAAGTTACAATGACACTGAAAAAAGTGACTTATGACTATTTCATACTAACACAAACACATCTTACAAATATTATAGACATGTACCACTATGTAGGAAATCTGTTAAATACTGTATTTTTCGGTGTATAAGACGCACTTTCCCCCCCAAAAAAGTGGGTGGAAATGTCTTTGCATCTTATACAATGAATGTTGCCAAAGCCCCACCCACCCACCGGCCCCCACCCTTCGGCCTCTGCCTCCACACAATTTACCTCCCTGCAGCAAACAGCAAAAAGCCTGGTCAGCTTCAGCACAGCCTGATTTAGAACAAGCAGCTGATTGGCAGTTTGATCAGCCTCTTCAAATACCGCCTATTAGCTGTTCCAGGCTGCAGAGATCATCACAACTTGTCATCGCCGTCACTGCCCATTGCTGCTGCTGCCTATCGCCAGCTCTGCTCACCTGATTTTCTGCCTCCGCATGCCTCATTTTTGGCTCTGCGCATCCCATATTTGACCCATTCACATCTTCCCTACCTCTTGGCTTAACTAACTGAAAATGATGAGCTACTCCTTTTCATTCTTCCTTTTCATAGTTAAACAACAGCCAATCAGATGGGGGGGGGAACTGTTCTCAACCTATAGGCTTCTGGGCTGCCAATTCTTCTAGATAACCACAGAGTTGTAGGTAACATTTTGGAAAATTTCTAAAATGTACTGCATTTTAGTGGGATACTCTGCTAGGGCGGCATTACAATTTGCATCTGATCATGGGGACAGTGGAATAAAATCAAGGTGTAAGGGGTCCAATGGCTCAATGGTTAAAGATACTGAGCTTTGTTATCTGGAAAGCTGACAGCCTGAGTTTGAGACCTGAGCACTGTGCAATGGGTTGAGCTCCTGTTACTTGCCCTAGCTCCTGCAAATCTAGTAGTTCAAAAGTATGCAAATCAGTGGTGGGATTCAAATAATTTAACAACTGGTTCTCTGCCCTAATGACCAGCTGGGTAGGCGTAGCTGGGTGGGCATGTGACTGGGTGGGCATGGCCAACTCAACATCACTCACGTTGAAGGGTGCTTCACCTCGCCCGGCCTCTTGTGACCGTAGGGATGCTGCAACGATAGTAAGTGTGAAAAACGGTCATAAGTCACTTTTTTCAATGCTGTTGTAACTTTGAATTGTCACTAAATGAACTGATATAAGTCAAGGATTACCTGTACAAAAATACAAAAAGCTTATTTGCTTGCAAAAAGCTGCCCTAAATACCAATCATTAGATTAGAAATGAGGGAATACACACTGAAGATCAATGACAGTCATAGCCATCATGGAAACCTAAACCATTCTGTCTGAATACCTTCCTTTTCATCAGCAATACCTGCAACCGAAAGTTACAAATCAGGCAGGGTACCAGAGCACCTTGAGGAATTAAAATAGTTAAAATGCAACAATAATTATCAGCAGCCAACTCTTGCTCATAAAGTTTAGCAGAAAGGTCATTTCAGCTCCCCAGAAAGTGGGTGGACATACTTGGGCTACAAAATGTCAAGCTAAAGAGACAAATTAACAAAGTATATAGGAGAACAAGGTTCTTTGCCCTCCCAAGCTTGTCAGGATCACAATAAAATTAGTACATGCCACAGATATCTAAATAAACTTCAAGTCTGTGTTGGAAGAAATATTTATCTGGTTCAGTTCCAAGCTGGGAGAAAGACACTGGAAACATGGGGGCTGATAAGAAAAATGATTTAATGATGAAGCAGAACCACATGGCTGAAAGGGTGTTGGAAAATTCCTATTGTGTCTTAATGTGTTTCCTCCTGTTTTGGATCTTGAGTGAAGACTAATCCCATTCTGCCTTTGTTCAGACCTTGCTGCAGGGAATTTTTGCCTATGAATAGAGCTATCTATCTCTTTATCTCTTAAGTACTGACATCTTCTGTGGGCTATTAAGGAAGGTGGGGGCTGATTTCTCCCTCTAAGAAAACATGTTTCTCCATTTCTCATCCAGGGAAATATATTCTTTTTTAATATTTCTCAAAATATTTCATTCTTCTAGGAGAGGGGTGGATGCTAACTTTCTATAATTGGTGCCATGTTACTAAGCCTTATTATCATCATGAGAGAAAACAAAAATGAATTGGAAGGAGGATCCACTTACTATCTGTAGAGACCACACACACAAAGGTTGAGGATGTATGTGGTGATTTTATTGTCTTACATAGTGACATTATATAGTTTGTTACTTTCAAGTTACAGTGTACTTGGCAGCATCTCATTGGCTACAGAATCTTCCAGGTAACTAGAGTCTTTGGTTAACCATTACTGCTTTGCTTAAGCACTTATAATGTTATCTAGGGTTAGCACACATCCCACTTCCTTTCCTCCTGTTCCTCTTGTTTATAGAGTTAGGGTCTTAATGCCATTTCCTGGCGCCTACATGTGAGTAATCTTCCTTATCTGAGGTTTGCCATCCAAGATAAGGAAACAGTCCTACACATAGCAGACTACAGGCTCCTACATGTCCTCTCTTTTTATTTAATTTTGAGGGAACAAAAATTTTTGTATATATCACATTTGATGAGGAGGCAGAGAGAGAGGAGCAGGAAGAAACATAGTAATTAATGAGGGAATACACTGAATGAAACAACAGCAAGCAACTAACATGACAATAATAATCACAGCATAAAAAAATAACTCCTTAAGCCAGGTCAACCAGTCAAAAGGAGAGGACATAGCAGGAACATTATTCTGAAAATATGATTGGAGTTTAGCAAGTTAATCTTCAATGGTTTTGTTCAAAGAGTGAAAATGAACAGCATATGCATGACGGCCAACAAGTTTACAAAAATCTCCTTGTCGTGCTAACAAATAGTCAATAGCAAAACGTTGCTGGAGCACATCCTGATTCAGGTCCTCAATTTCATGTTGGAGATCACGAACAATAGCAGCAGTGGCATTAATTGATTTCTCTAGGCGACATGTTAAACCCAGGATAGAATGTCTATTTTCTTGAGCTATTATTCTAGGGTAAGCCCCTAAGGTGATCACCCCAGTAATAGCTCCAGCCACAGCACAGCCAAAGGTATTGAGAGAGGACAGTTGTGTATAATGATAACTTCATCATTACATGTAAGACCTAATGAAGCACGTCGTTGTCGTGAAGAAGAAGAGAGAGCACCAATCTGCACAGGTAGGGAAAAGTAGCCAATAGCAGCACACTGATAGTTCTGAGGGTGTACATTGGTTGCATATTTGTCAAAAAAGAACCACATAGAAGCGTTAAAAATAGGAAAATTATCAGGATACATTTCAGGCACAATATTAGGCCCATACAAAGAAGAATTAAAGGTTCCCCAGAGCCAATAATAGTCAGTACAATAACTATAATTCCCTACTTTCGATAAACTATGTCGAGCCTTAGGGTAATCATTCCAATTGTTAAGCCAAGTATGGCGAGCATAACAGCAAAAACATAAACCTTTAGTATATTGATTAGTACGAAGATAACACCAATGAACAGAATTAAGTTGCGTTGGTGGCTTAGAAAATAACCAAGAATATAGGCTGAGTGTTATTCAAAGCAGTAACAGAACTAAGAGAAGACAAGAAATACAAAAAAGAATTGTGACAGAATTAGCTGTAATAATAGCAAAAACAGCAGCAACTAGATTTTTAGGAGTCTGAGGAAGGGCAGCATGAGCCAACTGTTGTTGAGCTTGGTATGTTGTGGCCTTCACTTGCTCCCATGTGATTGGCGAAGGTTGTTACTCAGGATTAGGAGCAAGACGATACTTTACTTGCGGTCTTGTCAGTGGTTCTATTGCATGAAAATGAACATTAACAGGAACATCTGAAAAAGAATCTACGAGAGTTAAATAATTCCAAGTAAATAAGGCAACAGATAATAAATGTTCTCCATTTCCCATTTTTCTTTTTAATAAAAAAAACAGGAGTATGATTGCGTATATTCTTCACATATAAGGGATGTTGTCGATTCTCCAAATGATGCTTAAGAGACAAAAACAAAGCTAGCAAATTTATATCTAATGACAATGCACAATAAGAAAATGGCAAAGATTGCATAACTAAATAGACATATTGTGTATCAACCACAAGATTAATTCATTGCATAGGGAAATGTTGTAAAGCTAATATAACAGCTGCAAGTTCAGCCCGCTGGGCGGAAGTTTGAATTAATGTGAATTTTGAATGCCATTGGGAGTCAGCATGCCAGACCACCACCCCTCTTTTTGGTGAACCATCTGTAAAAATTGTCAGAGCATCAATAAAAGGAGTATGGACAAAAATAGTAGAAAAAGATAGGTTAGCGTAGTAGTTACCACAATTCTAGGATCTTTTGGTAATGAATATAAAATTTCAGCAAGATAATTGGAGAAGGCAATCTGATAATTTTCAGATATCATCATAAGATGATCATGCTCAATCTTTGTACATGTGAACGCAATGCCTATCAAATCCTGTCCAATCAGTTGCAAAGCACGCTTTCGGCCTTATAATCAATTCTTCTAAGGCAAATGTTTCTAGGTGGAGTAGCAGATAAATTTAACCACTCATGAATAGCTATTTTTAATGTGCTCTTAATGGTATATAAATACCCAGTAGGCAATGGAGAAGTAGGAAGAATAGTTACTTCTACTGACTCAATTCGGTCAACAGATTGTTGCTTAACTTGGTCCAATATGAGCTGTAAGCACCTTTTTTGATCATTCAGCAAATGAACTGTATCACCAGGGGACTGTGCTCCTTTTAAAGGTTGGAATAGAGGTAACATATCACCAGTTGTTATGCAGAAGAAAGGCCTAGCCCAGTTTATTTATTTTATTTATTTTATTTGTATGCCGCCCTTCTCCAACAGGATTCAGGGCGGTGAACAGCCACGGTAAAAACACAACATATAAAATTTAAAAACAATTTAAAAAACATTAAATATTTTTGGCCATCAATTTAAAATAATCCAATTAAAACCAATTATAAATTTAAAACAGCAAGGATGGGGTCAAGCCAGCCCGGCTAGATGGAATAGATGTGTTTTCAGGGCCCGACGAAAAGTCCGGAGGTCTGGTATCGTGCGTTTCTCTGGGGGTAGGTTGTTCCAGAGGGCAGGTGCCACCACAGAGAAGGCTTTCCCCCTGGGGGTCGCCAGCCGACATTGTCTGGCCGATGGCACCCTGAGGAGTCCCTCTCTGTGTGAGCGAACTGGCTGGTGGGAGTCTATTGGCAACAGAAGGCGGTCTCGTAAATACCCTGGCCCTAAGCCATGGAGCGCTTTAAAGGTGGTCACCAACACCTTGAAGCACACCCGGAAGACCACAGGAAGCCAGTGCAGCTCGTGCAGGAGAGGTGTCACATGGGAGCGCCCCGTCGCTCCCATAATCCCCCGCGCGGCTGCATTCTGGACCAACTGGAGCCTCCAGGTGCACTCCAAGGGGAGCTCCATGTAGAGAGCATTGCAGTAATCCAGGCAGGAAGTGACGACTGCCTGAGTGACCGTGCGTAGGGAGTCCTGATCTAGAAAGGGATGCAACTGGCGTATCAGGCGGACCTGATAAAAAGCCCCCCTGGCCATGGCCGTCATATGCTGTTCTAAAGACAGCCGTGTATCCAGGAGGACGCCCAAGTTGCAAGCCCTTTCCATGGGGGCCAATGATTCGCCCCCAATAACCAGCGATGGTACCAGCTGGCTATATCTGGACACCGGAAGCCACAGCCACTCGGTCTTGGAAGGGTTGAGTTAATAATGCCTAGCAACTTTTGCCATTGAACTAAAGTATAAAACTTTTGTACTTTTAAGTCAGGCAGTACTGGAATAGAAAAAGCTTTCAGTAACCTACGACCCAAGTATAGGTAAGGTTCAGTTTTCTGAATTTTATCATCTGCAATAAACAACCTCTTCTGTGCTATAATAGTTTTTAATTCCTGCAGAAGGGCTATAGAATCAAATTGAGGAGCAGCTATTAAGATATCATCCATGTAATGATAAACCAAATAAGATGTAAATTTCACACGAAATGGCTGCAGTGCATTGTCCACAAAATACTGGACAAAGTAGGAGAATTAAGCATGCCCTGTGGTAAAATACGCCAATGATATCGTTTGGTTGGCATGCTATTATTAAAAACACCACACGGGGACAGTAGTTAGCCACTTAAGGAGAAGAGCCATCATCCAAAATCAATTTTGTATTTAAAAAAGAAAGGAGGTCCCGACCCCAAATATTAGTATGAATAACAAAGGGCGAAAGGAAGTAATAGAGAGGATTAAGCAATAGAGGATTGATCAGAAAGAGTTTGAGGAAGGTTTACCCAAGCCTGAATAGAGTTCCAGTGTAATCAGAATCAATAACACCAGGACACAAAGCACCCCTTTTTATGAGAAGGTAGCTGGAGGAAGCACAGTTTGGGCAGGAATAGAAGCAAATTTTTCTTTATCCTGTGGTTGAAGTGGAAAAGAAACAATCTTTTAAATCAACCACCAACAATTGATAAAAATTAGGAATTAAATTAGGATTAGGAAGACCACATTGCAAAGGACCCACTAAACCAGAGGGAAGAGGGCCCTTAAATTGAGAAGGAATCAATTTAACCTCCAAAGGAAATTTAAATTCCACAGATTCCTGAGTTATTAAATCAAGCCCAGCATTACCTGCTGTGGCTGGAACTGCGGAAAAGAGGCTAGGGGAGGAGACATGGCTACGGGGAAAGCACTCTTTTGTCCCCTCTACCAAGCCTCTGGCAAAATTACCACTAATACCACTAAAACCTTTGGTTTTTGCTACTGTCTTATGCCCTAGATGTCAAACACTTTGTAGAACTGTATTACTTATTATACTTCGCATCTATTCTATTACCTATTTCTTTAGCTTCTGATGACTATAACTTTGTTTTTTGTATCTCATGATTTATGTTAATTGTTTATTTAGTATCCTATGACAATCATTGAGTGTTGTATTTCATGATTAATGATGATTGTATTTTATATTATAATCATGATTTACTACCTGTTGCTTGTATGTACACTGATTGTTTATGCATGGAAGATAAATTCCTTGTGTGTCCAATCACACTTGGCCAATAGCAGTAACTGTGAGAGGAATCTTTGAGTCTTAGTGGACAACCAATTAAATATGAGCCAACAGTGTGCAGTGGCAGCCAAAAAAGCAAATGCAATCCTAAATTGCATTAACAGAGGGATACAATCAAGATCAAGTGAGGTACTAATACCACTCTATAAAGCCTTAGTAAGACCACACCTAGAATACTGCATCCAGTTTTAGTCAGCACACTATAAAAAAGATGCTGAGACTCTAGAAAGAGTGCAGAGAAGAGCAACCAAGATGATTAGGAGAGGAGGGAGAACCGGAAGCGTCGCAGCGAGACTGGCTGGAAAATAGCGAAGCTCTGATGAGCTTCGCGAAAATCCAGCCAGACAAACCACTGCTGGGGAATCTTTGGACCGGAACTGTCTTGGAGGAACTGTGAAGAAAGAGAGGCACCTCAGGAGACCAAGAGGAACAGGCAAGTTCCTCAAAGGGTCAGAGGCAGCTCTTTGATCCAGCGGCAGGAGTGGCGGCCATTAAAACAACCGCTCTAAGTTGGGGCAACCTGACTAAGATTTGTGTAGGAATGATGTTTGAATGGAGTATTGTTACCGGATGAGTGATTTGGCCAATTTAAAGGTAAAAAGAAATTATTTGGAAAAAGCTTGAACGAAGTTCCAGCATGAAATAAGCGGATAATTGGCACTTTGGAATGTTAATTGAAGGGGAAAAAACAAAGAGGAAGTTAAAAGACTAAAGCCCCAAAAAGAAAATTTTCTACCTGGACTTAAAATTGAATTTGGAGAAATTAGAAATAATACAAGAAAAAGAAAACCGAGAGAAAGCATTTTTTAACAATAAAAGGAAAACAAATTGAAGAGAAAATATTTTCAATGTGGATTAAAAAATGATATTTTGTTGCCTGGATATTTGTGAACTGGAGAGAGAAGAAAGCACTACAACGAATGCTTTAAACATTGAAGGAGTATTTGTTTAAACAGCTGGATCCCAACCTTAAAAAGAAGAATAAAGCCTTCAACTGGAATGGTATAGATAAATATTTGAATTGGATACTATTAGGAAATTAAAAAAAAAAGAGAGACACTATATGGACTTGAATTTTAACTACATATAAATTAAAATTTAAAAAAATTGTATTGACAATATGGAACATTGGGAATATGAGGAATTAATAGAAATGTTTAAGAAGGTGCATGAAGTGTTTAAGGGTGATAAAGAAGCAGAAATCTGGTTAGAATACAAAAAAAAGGAAAAGAGAATATAAATGTGAAGCAAGAATGTTGAAAGGAAAATAATTAAAGATTACACTGGGATTGAAAGTGAAAAACAAAATGTGGATAGGGGGGAATATCACCCAAAAAAGAAAGGAAGAGAAGGAAATTGAAAAAACTGAGAGGAAGAATTAAAAGGATAACAATTTTAAAAATGAGAGAAAGGATTCAGGGGAAAAGATACAATAAATATAAAAAGAAAAAAAAGAGAATGGGAGAAAGTGAGAAAAATATTAAGAAGTGGAATTTTGGAGAGACCAAAAGAAAATGGGTAAAGGGGGAATAATAATGGAGAGAAGGAAGGGAAATAAAGCATTTATTACTTGATTTAAGGGAAATGTATCAAGAGTAGAACTTGTATGTAAGAAGTAAACAAGAAATATATTGTTTATTGTAAAATGCATTAGCAGGTGTAATATGAAATGTAGATTTGTTTAAATATGAAAATAATGAAAATTAAGATACAAAATTGAAATGCTAGTAAATGATGTATGTAAGTAAAAAAGAAGAAATATATTGTTTATTGTAAAATGGATTAGCAAATGCAATATGAAATGAAGATTGGTTTAAATGTGAAAACTGAAATTAAGATATAAAATTGAAAAGCTAGTAAATGAGGAAAATAACTAATTGATGTTGGAATAAGAAATTAGGAACTAAGGAAAATAAGAGATGGAAGGTTAATTAAGTTAAAAGGTTTCAATGTAAAAATGGAATGAGTTGAAATACATTGGTAATAATTAAAATGTGATGGGGACTTATAGTTAATAAGCGGGGGGAAAATCGGGGTTGCCTGGATACCATTGTAGAAAATATTGAATCAAAAATGAATACAACAATGGAAAGAGAATGAATGGAGGAGTAGAGGGAAGAAGGAGAAAAGAGGAAGGAGAGAGAGGAATAGAAGAAAGGGAAAAGGAGAGGAAGAAAGGGAGGGGAAATAAGAGTAGGAGAGAAGGTTAGAAAGGGAGGAAGGAAAAGAGGAGAGGGGAAGGAAGGGGAAGTAGAGACGGAGTAGGAGAGGAGGAAAGAGGAAAGTAGAAAAGGATAGAAGAAGGGAGGGAAGAGAAAGAGAGGAGAGGAGAAGAAGAATTGTTGGAAAACAAGGGAGATGAAAGGGTAGAAAGGCAACCCCAAGAATGTGCAAATTTATTAGGATGAAGAATGAATTAATATGAAAGTTAAAAGGGAATATATATGATTAACAATGGATAAGATAACTAATTGAAATAATGTTAAGAAACTAGGATTTGAGAGTGGGTGGTGATGCTGTTTATGTAATAAGTATAGAAGTATTAAGATACGATAAAAAGTATGGAAAAAGAATATTTTGGCAAAAATGGTAACTATGTAAAATAAAATTGGATATGATAAATTGTATGAAATATGATATGGTCAATACTCTGTTCACAAAATATGTGTATGTGTGTGAAAGAAAAAAAATCAATAAAACTTGATTTAAAAAAAAACAACAAGATGATTAGGGGAGGTCCATCTAATTTCTATATTGGGGGTTCGATTGTTTTCCATGCAGAGAATATGACCAGTAAGTTGGAGTCTTCTATATGCAAACATTTTATATAGTTTGCAGGAGAAAAAATTAAAAAGCAAGCAAAACAAAATCACCGAACAAGTTTTAATATAGCATTTTGAAATATGACATCCAAAGACTAAAAACCCTGTAGATGTTCATTTGAAAGTGTGGTAGGAATTAGGAATTATGAAGGTTGCTGTTTTTTGTCCCCACAACTACAGGAACAATATACTTTAAAAGAAATAGAATCTCTGAAATATTTATTCCTAAATGGATTGTTCCTGTTAAAAAAGAAAGACAAAGATGAAGCATGGACTTATAACAAAATACTGATATTATCAACTGCAGTAATGTATATAATAATAAACTGTTGAAAAGTAATCCAAATTATACAGATTATTTCACTCCTGTTCTTGTATCTTGTTGATGATGGACTGTAGGTTGTTCCATTATCTGTTTAAAAAGATAAATGTAGGTTGTTCCATTATCTGTTGAAAAGGATTAAGAAGCGAACATTAGAAGATTTGAATGGAAGGAATAGTTGGAAATTGGCTTTGCTAGTAAGAAGAACTTTTTGTTTTTCCTTTTTTTTTTTGGAAGATTACCATTGTTTCTTTTTCCATTCAGTGAACTGATCATAAATACTTTTATTTGTTTGTCAAATCATACTGGAGTTCACAAGCACTTACCTTCTTACCATCAGAATCCATTACTCTGTTTAAAACTTGATATGTTTTAGTCAAACATGTTCTTCCCTATTTCATTTCCCATCAACATAGTTATTCAGAAAATCATTATTCCATTTGGCAATGAAAGTGATATGATTTGATTTACATTGGATTTTTACTGCAAGATTTTTGCATTTCATTAGTTCTTAAAAGAACTTTGTTGCTATCCTGTATTTTTGTACATTTCTCTGGGTTTTTTTTTTAAGTGATGAGAAGTTTTTCTTTTTTCTTTCTACTATGAGAATTATTATCTGTTTCTTCTATGGTTTCTTTGTTATGGAATAACGAAATCCTTTGTCCTTGAGAAGGAATTGCCTACAATTTCTTCTGAATGTTCATCCATAATAGATATTTGGATTATATTAAAATTATAACAATAATAAATTAAGGACTCTGAAAATTATATATCCTATATTCTTTACAATGCCTCCAAAAAGAGATATAAAAGAAAGGTGGAAGCTGGATGACTTTACCATTAAAGCATTCTGGGAAATGTTTGAAAAAAAATGATTTTCAATTTACAGGATCTAAATGAAAATTAGATAAAAGGTTTGAGAAATTAACAAGTCTTAAATAAACATAAAGATGACACCCAGATACAGGTAACAGCAACCAAATCAGGCCTGCAATTGGGTGGACTGGCATCTAATTTGTTATTAACAGTTTTGAAAGAAAAGGAGCTTTGTTTGAGTATTGGAGGGTCATTTTATTAAAAAGATTTAATCATAACAGAGGTGACAGAATGGATGAATAACAGAATTGGAAGGGACCTTGGAGGTTTTCTTGTGCATCCCTATTCAGGTAACCAGAAAGTGAGCCAGTGCATGCGATCTCCTTCACGGGGGCGGGCTTGGCCATCCTGTGTGCCTTCAATAATCTTCAATATCACTTGTCCCAGTATGAATAAGAAGAAAGAAATAGTTTTCCGCATGTTTTTTGTTTCCATTATTATGTGCTGTGAAGATAAACACTTTTTAAAATTAAACTGCATTAAACAGCTTCTTCACTGAAATGCCAAAAGGAGCATGGATTTATTGTTTGTTGGAAGTAAATTGCTCTGGGTCCCATGTTAATCATTTGGACCCAACTAATCCATTTTACAGTGATTACTAAAATAAAGTTAGTAAAGTATATATTGTATTGTAAAGGCTATGGAATCTTATTCAGGTAGCATAAAGGCCAGATTATCTTTCATGTTAATTTGTCAAGAATTGCTGCATAGCAGGTTTGTTAACATCACCTTTACAATACATACAGTAAACAAACCCCTAGAAAAAGGATATGGAAAGAAACAAGAGGTAGCCTTAGGTGCTATGCAGATGACTTTTTTGAACAATAAAATGAAAAAGACATTTGCTGCAGGGAATTGAGATATCTTTCCTTTATTTAAGCTTCTATCCAAATTTCATCAACAATTGGAAAAGGATTCAAGGCTGATGGTCAAGTCTGATTTCTCATGCCTCACTTCAGCTAGCATCTACAATTTACTGATTATACTGGATAAGAAATATCATTCCCACTTATTCTCCATTTCTTAGCAGTATATTGCAACGTATTTTTTACAATTTTTTCTCTTTTTTTTCCTTTTTATTTTTGTGGTTTGCGGGAACAATTCATGCAGGAATGCATGCTATGCTCAAAATAATACCAATTGGCAATGCTCAGGGAATGGAAGATTGCAAAGAAAAATTGAATTTATTTATTGTATTGCCTATATCCAGTCTTCATAATAAATTCTAACCATCAAAAACAGCAAAGCAAATAATGAACTAAAACAAATTACAATCGTTAAAATTATATTAAAATCAGCTTTTATTACTTTATTCTTTTTTAAATGATTTTTGCATAATGCTTTGGAGTTGTAATTGATGTTTAAATCATTAAATCCAAGCCACAATTCAGATTAAAGGATTCTCAAAAGACGGGTGCCTGACTTTGACTTAAAATATTCAGTGACCTCTTTCTGCAATTTATATCATTCTTTGTTTCTAATTGTTCAGTTGAAATCTGCCTTTTTGCAACTTAAGACAGGACTGGCTCTTCAGCATAGAAATGGAGATGAGCACCACCCTAGAATTGGAAATGACTAGCAGGCCTGTGAGGGGAAACCTTTACCTTTACCTTTACTAGTTTAGTGAAAAGAAGGATTAGGGGTAGCAGTGTTCTAATAGTTGAGGTGCTGCAACAAAGAAGAGGGGATCAACCTATTTTCTCCAAAGCACCAGAAGGCAAGACAAGAAGCAATGGATGGAAACTAATCAAGGAGAGAATCAACCTAGAACTAGCGAGAAATTTCCAGAGAGTGGAAACAATAAACAATAGATGGAGAGAAGTAACCTGGAATTAAGGAGAAACTTCCTAACAGTAAGAACAATTAACCAGTGGAACAGCTTGCCTTTAGGAGTTGTGGATGCTCCATCACTGGAGGCTTTTAAAAAGAGGTTGGATAGCCATTTGTCTGAAATGGTATAAGATCTCCTCCTTGAGCAACGGTTTGGACTAGAACATCGCCAAGGTCCCTTCCAACTCTTGTTATTCTAGTTCTGTTACATTTTTCATTGCTATTTCTGTCAAGAGGGAATTAATTACAGTAGTTTACCTTTAATTACAATTCTCAATAGTGCAAATTCAGATAATGCAGATCTGCATTTTCTGTAAGGTTCATTGTTAGTACAATTTTATATTTTGACAGATTGTCATTTTTTATGTTAAGGTTTTATAATGTTGAATCCAGTAATGGTTTCTTGAGGAAGGGACAAATGGCTGCTTTCTCTAAGGTTGGTATAACCACTTCCTCCCTTAAGGATACATTCACGATCATATAGATCCTATCATACATCATTTTTCAGGAGGCTTTAACTAAATAAGAGAACATGCATTTAAATACAGATGTGACCATATTAATTGTCCCAATCATTCTGTCCACTTGCTCAAAGCTAAGAGACAAACAGATAAACCTACTAGATCATTGAACCTTTTAGATACTGAGTGCCCAAACTGCGCGTACGCGCATGCCCAAACTGAAAGGTGTGTGCACGCGCACACAAATGCAGACATGTGGGCGTGTGCTGACATGCACGCTCGCATTCACAGCAGAGACCCAAAGATCAGCTGGCCGGCGGGAGGCAGGGCATCCCAACACCGGCAGCACAGCAAGAGGTAAGATCTTTTTTTTTCATGAGCTTCTGTTTTGTCGTTTGCAGAGAAACAGAAGCTCACAAAACAAACACCATGGAGATCTGACCTGGGACAAAGGTGCATGTGCCAGTAGAGAGGGCTCTGCGTGCCACCTCTGGCACACATCTATAGGTTCGCCATCAGGGTACTAGATCATGTCTCAGTAAACTCTCAGTCAAGGGTCCCCAACACCTAGGCTGTGGATTGGTATCAGTTCTTGATCTGTTAAGAACCAGCCTGCACAAGCAGTGGGCAAGACAGTGAAGCTTCATCTACACAAATGCAGGATCTAAATTGTGCATGAAACAATCCTCTCCCCCTGCATAGTCCATGGAAGAAAATTTTTGTTCTGAAACTGGTCCCTGATGCTAGAAAAGTTGGGGAACACTGAATTTAAATCCAATGCAGCTGTATTCCAAGTCAGTAACATTCTTCATATAATTCTCACACCTATATCCTTGGCTCTCCCTACCCACAAGGATGACCATAAAGAGAAACAAAGCTATTTGCAGTGAGTGAAAAAATAATTACAATAATTATTATACTGTAATGCAATAATAATTCTTAATATAGGCTCAATTGGATCCACTCTTCATTTGGCATTCTAAACTGTTTCATCTCCTAGAGGGATAATCCTAGAGGAGCACTCAGGATTATGACCAAAAGAGCCCACACAGATGCCATCACTTTCCCGTCTTTGGAGAACATTGCAACTTCAGCCAACCCATACAAATCTTTCACAATCCATAAAGTAAGTGCTGAGGCAGACTTATCAAAGTAGCTTTTACTTCTGCACAGCAAGGAACACATATAACAGGGATACCCAACATCTGGGTTGCTGCTACTGGGCCTTGAGCTTTTCAGAATCATGGAAGTGGTGGGCGCACTTATGCGCACATGCATCTCCATTCACATAACCAGAAGGTGAGCTAGTGCATGTGCGCCCCCTTTACACGAACGGCAGGCACATGTGCCCATCACGTCCACAAATGGAGCGGAGCCTGCGCGCGCTTGGCCATCCTGCATGTGGAAACATCCCCCCTCCCCTCCCCCAGTCTGCAAAGCTGAAAGGTTGAGGAACTCTGACCTACAGAGAATTCCAAAGCTAATAGAAAGTTATCTGACCTTAACAAGATGCTAATAGCAACATTCCCAAACTTCAAATTATGTTCTAGGTGCCTTGAGACAAAAAGCAGCTCTAGCAGGTAACTACCACTCTAAGTTACGCCTTCAATAATCTTCAATATCATTTGTCCCAGTATGAATAAGAAGAAAGAAATAGTTTTCCACACATTTTTTGTTTCCACTGTTATGTGCTGTGAAGATAAGCACTTTTTAAAATTAAACTGCATTAAACAGCTTCTTCACTGAAATGCCAAAAGGAGCATGGATTTATTGTTTGTTGGAAGTAAATTGCTCTGGGTCCCAGGTTAGTCATTTTGGACCCAACTAATCCATTTTACAGTGATTACTAAAATAAAGTTAGTAAAGTATATATTGTATTGTAAAGGCTATGGAATCTTATTCAGGTAGCATAAAGGCCAGATTATCTTTCATGTTAATTTGTCAAGAATTGCTGCATAGCAGGTTTGTTAACATCACCTTTACAATACATACAGTAAACAAACCCCTAGAGAAAGGATATGGAAAGAAACAAGAGGTAGCCTTAGGTGCTATGCAGATGACTTTTTTGAACAATAAAATGAAAAAGACATTTGCTGCAGGGAATTGAGATATCTTTCCTTTATTTAAGCTTCTATCCAAATTTCATCAACAATTGGAAAAGAATTCAAGGCTGATGATCAAGTCTGATTTCTCATGCCTCACTTCAGCTAGCATCTACAATTTACTGATTATACTGGATAAGAAATATCATTCCCACTTATTCTCCATTTCTTAGCAGTATTAGCAAGGTATTTTTTACAATTTTTTCTCTTTTTTTCCTTTTTATTTTTGTGGTTTGCGGGAACAATTCATGCAGGAATGCATGCTATGCTCAAAATAATACCAATTGGCAATGCTCAGGGAATGGAAGATTGCAAAGAAAAATTGAATTTATTTATTGTATCGCCTATATCCAGTCTTCATAATAAATTCTAACCATCAAAAACAGCAAAGCAAATAATGAACTAAAACAAATTACAATCGTTAAAATTATATCATAGAAAATATTAAAATCAGCTTTGATTACTTTATTCTTTTTAAAATGATTTTTGCATAATGCTTTGGAGTTGTAATTGATGTTTAAATCATTAAATCCAAGCCACAATTCAGATTAAAGGATTCTCAAAAGACGGGTGCCTGACTTAGACTTAAAATATTCAATGACAGATATTCAAGCTCTTTCTTCAATTTATATCATTCTTTGTCCCTATTGTCAGAAAGGTTGGGACTGCTGAATTTAAATCCAATACAATTGGATTCCAATTCAGTAACCTTCCTCATATAATTCTCATACATGTCCTACAAATATACTCTTTTCTCTCCCTAGTCAAAAGGATCACTTTAAATAGAGACAAATCTATTTGCAGTGAGTGAAAAAATTACAATAATTCTAATACTCTAATGCAATAATAATTCTTAATGTAGGCTCAATTGGATCCACTCTTCATTTGGCATTTTAAGCTGTTTCCTCTCCTAGAGTATTTCAAGGAGCTGTCAGAATTATGACCAAAGGAGCTCACAGAGATGTCATCAAATCCAAGACCATCACTTTCGCCTATTTGGAGAGCATTGCAGCTTTAGTCAACCCCGTACAAATCTTTCACAATCCATACAATAAGTGCTAGGGCAGGCTTATCAAAATAAGTCTCACTTCCTTACAGCAAGGAACACATACAGTAGAGGTGCCCAAAGCCTTGAGTCTTTCAGAATCAGGCTGCAGAATTGGTGCATGTGCATGTGCACATGCATTCCCACTCACGTAAGCAGCAGGTGAGTGTGTGTGTGTGTGTGTGTGTGTGTGCGCGCGTGTGCTCCATTTGCGTAAATGGAAGTTGCATATGCCTGCTACTTGCGCAAATGTAGCTGCCCATGCACACATGCTTGCCCACTGCTCATGCGGAACCATCCCCTCTCCCCCCTCCTCCCATCGGACCACAAAGCTAAAAAGGTTGAGGAATTCTGACCTACAGAGAACTCCAAAGCTAATAGAAAGTTATCTGACCTCAACAAGATGCTAATAACAACATTCCCAAACTTCAAATCATGTTCTAGGTGCCTTGAGGCAAAAAGCAGGTCTAACAGGTAATTACCACTCTAAGGCCTTCAATAATATGGGTCTGAACTATGATTTTGCAATAGCTATGGACCATCTCAGATTCTATACCCCTGGAAGGCAGATTAAAGTCCCCAGAGCATACATCTGGGGAACTCCAGTACCAATCCAGCCATAATTAGCTTTCAGCAAGGAAACTTACTATGCAGCAGGGAAGCAGGTATAATAACCACAACATCGCCATCTAATTTTTACAACCTGATATTATTATCAGGGTTTTACAAGCAATTATCTGCAGGGCAATACCTCCAAAAGCCATCATAATGTCATGGATGACTAGTCATCCCATCAGTCTTGCCCTGGGAGCACAGCTGGTTCTACACTCAAATTCAGGAAGGCATATTTCTGACAAGGAATATCCTGCCTCTGCCCAGCCATATATAATACTGTATATATGAAATTGACCCTCCCGCCTATCATTAGATTTTGGATGAAGGATCCCTTAATTTACATTCAGAGCAGCAATCCTGAATGACTGGATACCTGGGCAGAACAGAAAGGGATGAAATGCAGGGCCTCCAAATATGTGTACTGAGTGAGCAATCTGATTGTGCTGCCAAATAATCAGTTGTTGCTGGTTCTTTGGTAGCACAATCCCCAGATTTGAACCAGAGCAACTAGGAATGGCTCAAGATGAATCTAGGATGACCATGGACCTACATGGAAAGAAGAATCTTGAGAGGTGTGATTTATACTTGTTCTTGGTTTTGATATTGTTTTTTGGTTTTGATCTTGTTTTTGATATAGTTGACTATTCTTGTGTTTCATTTGCATTCCTTTTATTGGTCATTTATATTAAAAAGTACAATTTTACTGTTATTTTCTGTAATAAATGATGCTTTCATCATATCCTATCTGGTTCATGACTTCTTTTTTTTCAAAATCCTATTTATACTTTGCAATTAGCTTTATATATTCAATCCATTCTTATCATTTCTGACAGTTTTATTTATTATTTGTGTTGCAATATTTTCAGGATCAGACTCAATAAAGATAATAGAAGTTAAAGCTTTAAATATATTTCTTTTTAATTATGATAGGCATTCTATATTCACTGAATATTCAAGGTAGAAGCGACGAGAATGGTGAGGGTGGCTCCTTATATATACAAGGGGTGGAGCTAGGAATGGGAGTGGTAAGTTATGAATACATTAAAGTCCAAAGAATAAGTTAACCTCTGATGTTCCATATATACATTATTTACACATTGGAGAATAAGGCATTTACATCTGACAAATCCCCCTCTAAATGCCGGTTCGTTACACAACACCAATTACATTCTGATTCAGGACAATATAATACATATAATTTAGAAGTTAAATATTTGTGTTGTTTAGAAGGTAAGGGTTTTGTTAATATGTCAGCTAATTGTTCAGAAGTATCGCAATGTATTGCTTTAATGAATCCGTCTTGAGACAGTTGTCTCACATGCTTAAACTTTATATCAATATGCCTGGACCTTTGTCCAATTGCATCGGATCTGGATATTTCAATGGCCGCTTTATTGTCTTCATGCATAATAAATGGTAAGGTGGGTTTCTTCCAAACATCAGTGATCAGATCATTGAACCATACAAGGTTATTTGCAGCTTTGGATAAACAAACATATTCCGCTTCTGTAGTAGAAGTGGCTACTAGTTCTTGTTTACCAGTATACCAGTAAACTGGACAATCATTCAATAGAAAAACATAACCAGAAGTACTCTTTCTGCATGATGTATCACCAGCCCAATCTGCATCAGCATAACAAGTAATTTTTGGTTCTCTGTCATTATTGGGTTCCAACATTAAACAAAAATCTAATGTACCCTTCAGATATCTTAGAATTCTTTTGACAGCTTCCCAATGATACAAGGTTGGTTTACTAACATATCTTGACAATAGATTGAGAGGTAATGCAATATCTGGCCTAGTCCAATTAGATATATAAAGGAGTGAACCTATAACTGATCTGTAAAATGTGTTGTCTTTAAACTCAGGGGAAGATTCATCAGTGTTTCTAAGAAAATCAGTTTGCATAGGGGTGTCACAGGTTTTAGCATTATTTAAGTTACATTTGTTTAGGAGTTCGATGATTTTATCTTTCTGTGTAAGTTTGAATCCCCTTTTAGTTTTGTTAATTTGCACACCAAGGTATCTATTCACTTTACCCAGAGATTTCAGTGAGAAGTGTTCATTTAACTTATTTACAAAGATTTCCCTGCTCTCTTTATGCTTTCCAATGTATAAAATATCGTCCACGTAAATTAATACAAATTCAATATGATCATTACTCTTTTTTACAAAGAAACAGTTATCAGCAGTGGTGGCGTTGAAATCCATGGTCTTAAGTACTTTTACCAAGCAATCGTACCATCTTTTGCCGGATTGCTTTAATCCGTACAGACTCTTATTTAATAACCAAATTTCGTTCTTATTAGTGTATTGACTGTGTGGTGCTCTTACATATATTTCCTTATCTAATTTTGCATGTAAGTATGCGGTCTGTATGTCATATTGGAATACGTCCAGATTGAGTGCAGATGCTACTACAAGGGCTGTTTTGACACTCTCTGTTCTCACTGTGGGTGAATATGTATCAGTATAGTCTTCTGGATATTTTTGTGCATAGCCTTGTGCAACTAGTCTAGCCTTGTATAAGGTATTGCCTCCTTCTAAGTTCTTAATTTTATAAATCCACCTGGTACCTATAATTGTTTTATCCTTAGGTGCGATCGCAGGTGTGAATACATTTAATCCTTGTAAACTTTCCATCTCTTTTTCCATAGCTAGTTCCCATTTTTCTCTTTCTTCATGTGGAAGTTTCAATACTTCTTCATATGTATTAGGTGTTATTTGTTCTCCATTCATATGCATTATGTAATCTTTGTATTTATTTGGTATTTGGTTTCTATTGTTTCTAATAGTTCTTTCAGGCTTGCTATGGTTATCATGCAAATATCTAGCTTCCTTTTTTGTTAATGTGTCTGTCTTTATTTTATGCTGACTATTAGTCCAAGTTTTGGTTTTGTTCTTACTTTTGTTAATATTTTGATTTTCTGTTGTTCCTTCCTCGCAAGATATCGTATCTTTACATTTATTAGGAAATATTTCATTAAGGTGCAATTTTGACCAATTGGCCTGTTCATGGAACACAGCTGTTCTGGATACTATAAATTTGTTATTACTATCAATAAATCTGTACCCTTTGGTTCCAGTTTCGTATCCCATGAATCTTAATCTCCTGGATACGTTTTCTCCCTTTCTCCTCAATTGTTTAGGTATGTGTACGTCTGCAGTGACTCCAAATATGTGCATGTGTGATAATTTGGGTTTTCTATTGTACATCACCTCATATGGTGTCTTATTCACAATACTGGACCAGGTTCTATTTTGAGTGTAATTCGAATAATGTAATGCCTCTGACCAAAATTGTTTGCCTAAACCAGCATCCTCTAATGTGCACCTAATCATGGTTTGTAGTGTGGAATTTTTCCTCTCTGCAACTCCATTTTGAAATGCAGAAAAAGGATTGGACGTGAAATGTAACATTCCTCTATCCTTTAACCATTGGGAGAATTCTTTAGACATGAACTCACATCCCCTATCTGTCATAATTTGCTTTATTCTGATATTATGTTGTGTTTCTATACGTTTGTAGAATTCCTTAAATTTCTGAAATGTTTCATCCTTGTGCTTTAATGTGTAAACAAAACCATATCGGCTGTAGTCATCCACTATTGTTAGGAAGTAACGTTTTCTATAGGTAATTGAGGGACTTAATGGACCAACTAAGTCCATATGTACCAAATCAAAAATATTGTTAGTTGATCTGTTAGATTTTTTTGGTCTGGGACTGGTTTTTAGTTTGGTGGACTTACATACTGAGCATTCCAAATAATTTTCACAATTTTTTATTTTGACACCTTCTGCGTGTTCAGTCATTTTTTGTACTACAGGAAAGCTTGCATGTCCTAACTTCCTGTGTAAGATGTGAGCACACTCATCATGAATTGGTTTACCTATTTTTGGTTTCTTTTCCTTGTATGTGTTTTTGTGATCATGAGTTATTCTACACTCATCATTGTCACTGTTACTGACATTTTCATCATCTGCTTCAATACAATCTTCCATATTTGAATCAATGTTATGTAAACATCTTTCTTTAGTTATCAGATAGGGTAGACCTCCTTTTATCATTACAGTACCTACATTTGTTTTGTTCTTTTCTATAGTTGCTTTCCCCTTTGAGAAAACTATATTGATATCAGATTCTCTGCTTAATTTTATGGCACTTAGTATATTGTGAGGTATTTCTGGGATTAATAATACCCCCTCTATTTTCCCTAGACCAGGTAAGGTCACATTTCCTTTGCCTAGTACTTGAACCTTTTCTTGATTAGCTACCTTTATCACAAACTTATCTTCTATAAATGAAGATAATATAGTTTTGTTGTTGGTGGTGTGATTTGTTGCACCAGAATCAATAAGCCAATTGTTATTCTCATCCTGCTGTGTTCTGGTGTTGTCTTGTTTATTTAGCCCATTCAGTGACCCAGATTTCCTCTCTTTTGAATTTTCTCTACCCCCTCTACCTTCTTTGTAATTTGGTGGGCTTCTATATTTGTGTCTATCTGTGGAAGATTGTCTGTAATTATATTTGCTCCTATATTCTGGTCTATGTCTCTCTCTTGAGACTTTGGGGCAGTCTCTTCTACTATGTTCCCTGGATCCACAATTGTAGCATCTAAAGGCCTCATTATGTTTATCTTGAAAGACTACTTTCCTAAAAGGTTTGTGGTCTGTTTGGTTACTGGATCGATTTTTTCTTGAATTGTCTTCTGCTATCAATTTGTTAGATAGACTTTCTATGGATAAATATCCCAAATTAATGGTATCTAAGTGTGACATAAAGCTATCCCATGATGGATCAAGTGAATTGATAATAACACTTTTCATTGTTTGATCTGAAATCACTTCCCCCCTCAATTGTAGCTCAGCTCTTATTTTGTTTAGATTTATCAAATGCTCACTTATAGAAACCCCTGGTTTTACTCTAGAGGAAAAGAAATCCTTAGACATTCTTGTGGTTGTAGCTACGCTATCGCTGTGAAATAGATTAAACATGCATTGAATTATTTCTGATACAGTTAGGTTTGGTTTGATGCTATGATACATTGCAGGAGACACGCTAGATATTATTATGAAAAATGCTCTATGATGTAAACAATCTATTTTTAAAGTCCAAGGTCTTCTTGGAGGGCTAGTTATAAAGAATAGTAAATTTTCTTTCATGAAAATAACCTGAAGCTGTTGATACCACTCTTGTAAATTAATGCCATCAATTCTAAGTTTTGGGAAGTCACTGGGTAAGTTACCTACATTATTCTGTCCATTACTTACAACCTGGGGCAGTCCGTGATCTCTCAAGTGCAGGAAATTACAGAACGGCATTGGGATGCTTGCAATGAGTCTGCGCGGTTCTCTGGCCAGTTCAAGTCCTTCTGGGTCGTCTACGTAGTTTCGCACATGCGCGTTGTTCATTTCTTCTTTGGTGGCGTCGTGGAAGGTTCTCTCCCTTTCAGCTCTCTCGATCCGCTCCTCCTCAGATGAGTCGGTCTCTGGCTCGGTTTTTGGGGTTCTGGTGGTGGTGACGGTTCTTTTCTTCTTTTTGTGTGCGTTGGTATTCGATTTTGTCTGTGGTGTAGGGCGAAATCGGCATGGCTCTCTGGGCTCGGGCGTCGTCGCTTTCGAAGTCAGGATGGGAGCGTGCAGGTCTTGAGTCGCCGGTTTGATTTCTTGCTTCTTCGTAGATGTCTTGGTAATTTTCAGTCTTGGCCCAAAAGCAGCAAAAAGCGTTTTCATTGCTGATTTTACTTGAGATTTTGTTAAATCGTCTTCACTTTCTGATTTTGGATCATCTGAAGAGTTTGAGACTTCTTTCTCACTTTCTTCGTCTGATAGTGTTTTTCGCGCCAGAAATTTTGAACTGAGCGTTTTGATTGGCTCTGCTCCATTCTCTTTTGAAGTTCGTTGAAACCAAGATGGCTGCCATTCAAAATTTCGCGCGGGATCACATCTTTTCTTTTTAACAACTATTTTCTCAGTAGTCATCTCACTTACGATTTTTTGATCTTTGGGTTTTTCTTTAATGACGTTTTTCTCTCTCGCTGCTCCGCTGTTCTTCAGCATCTCCTGGAGGTCCGCGATGAGACTTTCATCATTCTTTTGGCTTTTTAGTATCTTTAATATCTCTGACCTGAGTTCGTTATTTTCTATTTCGATTTCTTTCTGGTCATTATTTTCACTCATTAGTTCTTCTTCTTCAGTGGTGTATTCTTCGGATTCTCTCGAAATCGCATTGGTGGATTCGTTGATCATCTCTTGATCAGTTTCTATTTCTTTGCTGTAGGCCCTGGTGTTGGGCCTATCTTTCTTGGACATTTTTAATTACTTATTGAGTCAATTAACCATCCTCTGCTACCAGCTTGTTGCAATATTTTCAGGATCAGACTCAATAAAGATAATAGAAGTTAAAGCTTTAAATATATTTCTTTTTAATTATGATAGGCATTCTATATTCACTGAATATTCAAGGTAGAAGCGACGAGAATGGTGAGGGTGGCTCCTTATATATACAAGGGGTGGAGCTAGGAATGGGAGTGGTAAGTTATGAATACATTAAAGTCCAAAGAATAAGTTAACCTCTGATGTTCCATATATACATTATTTACACATTGGAGAATAAGGCATTTACATCTGACAAATTGTTTATTTGTTTATTTGATTTTATCACACCTTTATTATGTTATAAATAACTCAAGGCAACAAACATACATAATACTCCTTCCTTGTATTTTTATTCACAGCAACAACCCCATGATATGGGTTGCGTTGAGAGGAAAAAGTGCCCCAGGTGACTTTTATGTCTCAGGTGGGATTAGAAATCACTACTTCCTGGTTTCTAGGCCAGCACCTTAATTGCTAGACCGAATCGGCTCTCCTATTGATTTAAAATAATAAACACAATATAAAGATTACTACCTGGAATTATGTTACATTTCATAATTAATTTCCTTCATCAAAATCCTGCCTGACCTTTGCAAATTAGCTTTTCACATTCAATTCATTTCTGTCATTTCCAACAGTTTGGCATTCAGTTTTCTCATAGTGCTTAGGAGGCCAAAAAGACATATGCTATATTTCCTTCCTTAAACATTAATACAACATCAATACTGATTCCCTAGAATTTGGTTTGTTCTGAGTAAGAGTGAAGCACATTCTGAGGAATAACTCAGGAAAAGTAAATATTGTGACCTTGGCATCTTGCATTCCCTTGGATTATGAGGTCCACGATTTTCTTATGAGACCTTGGCAGCTAATCAGGCAGGAGCTAAATTAAGCTCTTTAATTTAGACCAGGGGTGTCAAACACGATTTCATTGAGGGCTGTGTTTTACCTTGGGGGGCTAGGGTGGGCGTAGCCAGCTCGATGTCACTCGAGCGCTCTGCCAGTGAAAATGGGCTCCAGAGCTCCGTTTTGGCTGCAACAGCCTCCTGCAACCCTCTGCCAGTGAAAATGGAGCTTGGCAGTGCTGCATGCAGCCCTCCCATGCTCTGTTTTCTGTTGCAGAGGCACTGCTGGTAGGTCCTTTGCTGTTTCCAGGGCAGCCCTGTGGCCAGATCTAAGCACCCTGTGGGCTGGATCCAGACCCTGGGCCTTAAGTTTGACACCCCTGAGCTAGAAATTCCAAAACCAAGTATAACCAAGTATAATTATCTCACCTTAAAGCAGGGCTGTCAAGCTCACGGCCCACGGGCCAGATGCGTCATGCACTGGCTACTCCCACTCCCGGTTTAGCAAAGGGGAGAAAAGTCACAATACGTCATGTGACAATCCTATGACGACGCGGGTTTGACAACCCTGCCTTAAAGTAATCCTCTATAGCTTTCATGATGCAATGCTGAAGATGAGGGGAAGGACTGCTGTACCCCCATGACTTTGGAACTGCAGCACTGAAATTGCAGAAATGTATTTAAATCAATGGTACAGCAATGAAACTTGTCAGGAATGCTCGTGCACCATGCCTAAACCATGGAGGATGGTAGTTGGTAATTTTTGTGTGGGAGGTCCTGATATATCTAGTGTTATAGCGGTCCAGCAATGAATGTTTTTAAATGGCCGTTGACTCTACCACTGCCAAAAGGAAACAGCCCAAACGGCCAGGATAAGTATACTTGCAATAGCCTCAAGCAGTAATTGGAATAAGGCAATCTTGCCTTGAGATGATTTGCCACATGCTGACCACATAAGTACAGCTGGTGCTGCTGGTAAGGGGGGAAAAACCCACGTACAATGGAGGAAGAAACTGGAGGTGGAGGTTTTCTCCATGGTGAGTTGGAGGCCTATTGAAGAGCATTCATGTTTTGTATTCATGTTCTCAATAAATGGTTACAGGGTTGCAATGCTGCAAACAAGAGATCACGCACAAGATCCCAGAGAAGGTTAGTTTTGAAAGAAAGGGATGTCCAAATACCCTGAGCGAGTATAATTATTGAGAAATCTGCCTATCTGATATGTGTTAGATAAATCTACAACTTTATATTTGCAGCTACAACTGAATATTTAACAATTTTAACTTCAGTGCTTCCTTAGCTATGAGGCAAACAAGCCTCCTATTTCCCCCAAGATTTATTTTATGTTTAAACATTCACCTGATAATTTCAGTGTGCTAATTGTATTCAATTGCCTAGGCTTACAGTAACTTCAAAGTATTTTCTACTATTTCAAGCCTGCAAGGCACTCATTATGACCCAAAAATTTATCTATGAGTCTGTTTTCCCCGCAAGCTTTTTCTCCCTTATCACCTCATAGATAAGTGGTTGTTTGAACTCCAACGCAAATCTGAATTGCTTGTGCAGGAGGTTATTAGTCTTGATAATGGGCTCAGGCAGGCTGTTTTTCCAGTAAGAGACACTGAACTATTTACAAGTCCTACTTATAAAGAAAGGAGTCTATTTTTAAGGGATCAAGTCCACTGGTTTCTCTTTACACCTACCGACCATTGGAATTATTTTTCTCTGATAAAAAAGAAATTCTTGTTTTGAACCAATATTCTTCCTTGCTATGTCTTATGTTTTCTAATTCAGTGATTTTGTTGTGCTCTAAGTGTACTGTTTTATTGGAAGCAGATGGTTTGTGGTTGTGTTTCTCATAACACACACAAAATACCAGAACAAAGTGTAACCACTCAGATATCTGCAAGCTTTCTCACATTCACATTGCTGTAACTCCATCCTTTGTCATTGATGTCCCACTTTTCCCAAATGGAAAAATTATAGTCAGTTGATCAGAACAGATTGGTCAAGAAACCTCCGCCCCAAAGCACAGGTAATCAAGGCAAATGTATAAAGGCACCTGCAACTATGGGCATGGCTGACCCCTGTTGGTTATACACAGATGCGCAAGCATATGTAATACTGTTGATACCTAATAGCAGCAGCAGCAGCAGCAGCAGCAGCAGCAACAGCTTTTCACCCTTGGATACTTATCTGATCCAGCCTCTCATCCAGTTTTCCATGTCCAAGGATCCACTTCAGTCAACGAAGACAGCAAGCAATTTTTGCAGATATTCAGTAATTTGAAAACCTATTATTTAAAGACTTTGTCATGATGGGCACAATGCAAGTTTGGGGGATTTTCTTGGTTTTTTTTCTTTTTCCTGTTGCAGCACAGATGGAAGACAGCACTCTCGAACATAAAAATGAAACTTATCAAATCGTCAGTTTTAAATGGCATCATGTCCAGGATCCTTATATTATTGCTGTCTGGATTCTCGTGGCCAGTCTGGCCAAAATTTGTAAGTTTGAGATTCTTCTTTGTGCACCCTTTTACCTACACAGATCAGTTTTTTATTCTGGTTTTGGCTAATGCTTTATTTTTAATGACTTTTACTGTTTGTGTATTGAATTGGGTGTTTTACCAGTTATTTATTTTAATTCAAAATGCAGTTCTGTTGCTCAAATATTTATTTTAGGGATTAAACCTAGGATTGGTTTCAGATTATATTTTCCCATTATCTTTATTCTCTGCTATTATTTTCTCTCTACAAATGGCATATCTTTTTTCTGAACAATTATGGAGAAAAAGATGGATTAGCTGTATAATTTTCTTTGATCAACACCATTAGGAACCATCTATCTGGAGGCATCTTCTATGCTTCCAGCTTGTACTTTCCATGCTGTACTGTACTTCTGAAAAGATCCTAGAAACAAAGATAACAATATTGAATAATCAATGCTAAGCATTATTAGGATTGTGAGATCAAATCATATCTACACTGGAGAATGTTGTGAATTGCAAATATGTATGGATATATGGACAATTTGCAATTATTTAGAACCATTTTTTTCTACTCTATAAAGCACCTGTTCCAGAATTGCAGGAGCTTGAAATTAAAGACTTACCTCAAAATAAAATTTGGAAAATGATTATTCCTGATACTTTATCATAGATCATTCCATTTTTAAAAAAAGGATGGAATAATGATAGATTTATAGGCATCACAACTTATGTAGTGAGTTGGGTGGATGATATTTTTACATACATTAATAATACAACTGAATTACATCAGAGAAGAACAAATTTCTAGTTTTGCAGGTCTACTTTGTTTATTAAAATTAAAACAGTGCAAAAAGCACAAAAAGAGGGAAAGTGTAAGGATATTCTGAGGTTGCAGATTAATTTTAAATCTCAGTGTTTAATTCACTATCTTTATTTCAGCAGAGTAAAACATTTATTATTGGTATCCTGAAAGATTTGGGAATCAGTAAACTGCTCCTTTTCCCTGATCTATCTTGTCTATTGCTATAATATATGGAAAAAGGGAAAGGTATGGAGCAGAGGAAAGCACATGTACTTAAAAGTACATTATATATATAATGTACTCTCCCAATTTCAATCAAATTATCTCTAATTATACCCTAAAGAATGGGTAATGAGAATGGATAACAAAATATCATGATCTAAGAATCATCACTAATCAGAATCGGCATTATTGGGCTATGCCTGAAGTCAGCATTCTATGTCCATTAGACCAAATGCACCGGTAACTACATTTTGGAGGACCTTAAAACTTCTCACCATAACAGTTCTCAAAATTAGCAATAAACCTATCAATATTTGTCAACTTGATTTCCCTTTTTGTTTGTGAACTTTCCCTGTCATGAAAGTAGATGTATTATAGCATAATCAAAAAGGAGAGAGAAAGAAAATATAGAGTATGGACTGTAACTTTGAAAAGGGCTTCCTACCTCTAGATTTAGCGAATTAATGCCCTTACTCTAGTTTATTTTATTATACTCAACAAGCAGATCATATTAATTTAAAATCACAAACTTTTCCACATTTAAAAGAAATAAGGAAGGTTATCACAGTAGCCATTAATCTTCTCTGATCCTGCAGAACACTATGCAATATTTGGCTACCTTGATATATATGTATCTGGGTCTGAACTTGTAAGCAAAATGTTTTTGTAAATATATCAATACAGTAATAATACGAAGATACACACACAGAGAGACACACACATGCCACGACAGAGAGTGCATAGAAAGCTACGTTTGAAATAAAAGGATTCCCAGATGCTTATAATGTAAATATAATTGAATATAATTATTGCCTTATACATTTCTGATATGTGCTAAAAAAAGTTATTTAGCAATTTTCAATGTTTCTTTAGTTATAAGGCAAGCAATCCTTCTATTTTCCTTAAGGTTTGTTTTATGTTTAAACATCCATCTGACAAAGTGTGCCAATTATACTCTATAACTTAGGCTTTAACTTCTTGCTTTTATTTTAAGCTTGCATTAAAACCCAAATATTTGTCTATGAATTTGTTTCCTCTCAAGACTTGGAATTTGGATTGGTTGTTCCAAAGAAGAGAGGAGCCAGGATTGGCAAACAATGTTCTGAGTTTGAAAATTGAATATTTGGAGAGGATAGAAATTGCCCTCTGTGGTTTGACTTATGACACAACTTTTCTAGAGACCCTGGCAGATAAATTAGGAGACATATGAGCCAAATTAAGTTCCTAGGCTGGGCATTGTAGGGCATCTTGTCCATGTATAGCCCATAGAAATGCTTTTATTACAGAGCAGGTAAAATGCACTTCATAATCCCTACAAATGAACCCTACTTCTTTGGATTGCAATGATATACCAGAATAACAATGCATGCCATAGAATTGGGTGGGTTCTACTCACTTTTACTACCGGTTCGCAACGGGGCCATGCGCGCATGCTTGCTTCATGTGCACATGCGCACACTTTTCTGTGCCTGTGCAGAAGTGTTCTGATGACATCAGGGTCAGTGGGTGGAGCCTCCCTCTGGTTTTACTACCGGTTCTATAAAACCCGTCCGAACTGGGGGCAACCCACCACATTAGAATGCGCTAATCTGAAATACTACAAAGGAAGCAGAGAGCGTACAATAGATAGTTATGTCTACAATAAGATAGCCAAACAACATTGTCTATGGATAAACTTATATACGAGCCAATATAGCATAAAGTTTAACCCAGTATTCTGGAAACTGGTAAAACCTGGTTCTTTTTCACCCTCAGCTATGTGCCCCATCAATCTAATCACTTTCTGTCAGTGCAATCTACCTCACATGATAGAAGTGGAGATAAAATGAAGGAAGATTTTTGTATGTGGTACCTTGAACATAAGGAGAAAAGGCAGACAGATAAACAAACAAACAAACAACAAATATGTTCTAACTATTCATCTGGGGAGCTATTAGGATCAAAGGCCTTTCCCAATTTCATAGATTGTGTCTATAATTTCTTGTAATGACAGTGATTGTGCAGCTTTTTTTTTGCTCTTGAAATATCTCTTCCCATTTTAATATTTCCCAGAAATTAATACCGTAATTTGCTGTTCAGTTGCAATTGTCTCCAGCGTATGCAGCGGCTTGCAACTTTGGTTACCAATTTGGTAGCACATATCACTATTCAGACCCTGCATTTGTTGCCAATTCATTTCCAGGTCCAATTTAAGGGCTGGTTTTGATCTATAAAGTTTTTAATTTCTTAGCAGAAATGAAATCTCTACTGGTTTTTTGCAAGCTCCTAAAGACCAATCTTTAGCCTCTTTTGATTTCAGTTATTGTTCCTATACTCTGATTATTTTCATTCTTGTGTTGTTGGATTTTTATAGGGAGTTTTTAATACTGTATTTTTCTATGTGAGCCATTGAGAGTCCTTTTTATTGCAATGATATACATATATGCTTAATAGACTATATAAATGAGATAGAAATTAAAAACTGATGATTAATAGATTCACTATATGGTCTGAATTCCAGAAATAAAAGTTCATTGCTTGTTGTTGTTTTTATCCTGTGACTCAATAATTGAATGATCCAGTCATTCCATTTTATTTATTATATCCAATTGTCATTTTGTATTTCTTGTACTTTTTCCCCTGCTTCTTTGAGCATAACTCAAGGCTGAATCTCCCAATATTGTATTCTTATTATATAATTTTGGTTACATATTTAGAGTCACTTGGACATTGAATTGATTTTAGTAATAGCATTTGGCGATGAAAAATCATAGGTAGAACGCATATTTTGCATGTTGAATGTCTTGGCTTCAATCTCTGATACCTTCATTTCAAACAGGGATGTATATAATGCACTTTCTTATAACTGAAAGAGAATGATTTCATCCCAATAACAATACAGTACATAATTTCTTTTTATTTGCCTTGATCTTTTTTTATTACTACTACTGAGTTTAAATTATATTAAACCATCTTGGTCAGTAATACTGCCTTATGTTACTGCTTTCCTTTCAGAGCAATCACAAGCTATTTTCCCCCAGTCATCTATCCAGAAATTACAGTAGCTATTCCAGAATCAGTTATTTGCCTCCCATATTTCATTTGCTGAACTTTGGCAAATTAATCTTTTTCTTTTCTTTCTTTCTTTCTTTCTTTCTTTCTTTCTTTCTTTCTTTCTTTCTTTCTTTCTTTCTTTTATTCTGTGTATCTTAACAAGTGCTAAGGGCATGCATCTCAAATATTTGCCTCTTTGCCACCTTTTAACTCACTGTAATGGTAGAGAAAAAATGTTATAGGTGCATTCCCTAGTTTCTATATAGTGATAATTTAACTTGTAAGATGTCCTTGTCATTGTCTTGCAATTTGACTATTAGCCCTTCCTGTTTTTGTCTCGCCAAGAGATTCTTTGTTAAGGCAATGAAAAAAACCACAAATAATTGTTAATATATTACTTTATAAGAATAATACATTAAAAGAATATTCCCAGTTAATGATCTTTGTAAATGGATAAAAAAGGAAACAGAAAGCTCCATATTTAGCTAACTGCTGACATCAGAAAAACAATCAAATAGGAAATTGTCTTGTGCAAATCATAATTGAAGAGAAAATTTAATCTGGGAATGGGAAACTTTCATATGGCTTGTGATTACATATAACACATGCCTTTAGTGACAGGCACAAATTGGACAAATCTGTGCAACTCACAAATTTATTTATTTATTTATTTATTTATTTTCAATTTATATACCACCCTTCTCCCTGAGGACTCAGAGCGGTGCACAGCCAGAATTAAAAACATGAAATACAAATATTAAAACAATTAAAATCTAAATAAATTTGGCCCAAAATTTAAAAAAACCACAAACCAATTAAACATTTAAAAATTTAAAAAATTTCTTCCTAAGCCAGCCCGGCTTGCTGGAAAAAGTGGGTTTTAAGGGCACTGCGGAAGGCACTGAGGTCTTGGATTCTCCTTATCTCTGGGGGCAGCTGATTCCAGAGGGTAGGTGCCCCCACAGAGAAGGCTCTCCCCCTGGGGGTCACCAGCCTACATTGTTTGGCTGATGGCACCCTGAGGAGGCCCTCTCTGTGGGAGCGCACGGGTCGCTGGGAGGTCGTCGGTAGCAGCAGGCGGTCTCGAAGATAGCTAGGCCCTATGCCATGGAGCGCTTTAAAGGTGAAAACCAACACCTTGAAGCGCACCCGGAAGACCACCGGGAGCCAGTGCAGCTCGCGCAGGAGCGGTGTTACATGGGAGTGCCATGCTGCTCCCCTCACTACCCGCGCTGCTGCGTTCTGGACCAGCTGGAGCCTCCGGGTGCCCTTCAAGGGGAGCCCCATGTAGAGAGCATTGCAGTAGTCAAGGCGAGAGGTGACGAGGGCGTGAGTGACTGTGCACAGGGAATCCCGATCAAGAAAGGGCCGCAACTGGCGAATCAGGCGAACCTGATAAAAGGTCCCCCTGGTTACAGCCGTCAGATGTTCCTCCAAGGACAGCTGCATATCCAGGAGGACTCCCAGATTGCGAGCCCTTTCTGTGGGGGCCAAGGACTTGCCCCCAATAGTCAGTGATGGAGTCAACTGACTATATCGGGATGCCGGGAGCCACAGCCACTCAGTCTTGGAAGGGTTGAGCTTGAGCCTGTTCCTCCCCATCCAGGGCCAGGATTTCCTGTTGTTTTTATGGTTGGTGAAAAATTATTTTATTTTACAATATTAAAGCTATTTTATAGTGCATTTGATAATGTGAGTTTCTCACTCCAGCCATTTGTGATTTTTCTACAAAAAGGCAAGAAAACAAACTCCCAGTTTTCTGCAACTGTAGTTAGAAAGGAGCTCAACAACTTAACAAAAAGGCAGAGACCCCACAAGGCTCTAGTACCTACTTTAGTTTAGTGAATCACAAAACAGAACAGATTAACAGAGTTGGAAGGAACCTTATAGGTGATCTAGTCCAACTCCCGGTCAAGCAGGAGACCCTACACCATTTCTGACAAATGGCAGTCCAATCTTTTCTTGAAAATCTCAAGTGATGAAGCTGCCACAACTTTGGAAGGCAAACTATTCCATTGGTTGATTTGGTTGATTGTTCTCACTGTCAGAAAGTTCCTCCTCATTTCTAGGTTGAATCTCTCCTTGGTCAGTTTCCATCCATTATTCCTTGTGTGGCCTTCAATTGCTTTGGATAATAGCTTGACCCCCTCTTCTCTGTGGCAGTCCCTCAAATATTGGAACACTGCTATCATGTCTCCCCTGGTCCTTCTCTTCACTAGACTAGTCATGCCCAGTTCCTGTAACCGTTCTTCATATGTTTTAGTCTCCAGTCCACTAATCATCCTGGTTGCTCTCCTCTGTACTTTTTCTAGAGTCTCAACATCTTTTTTATAGTGTGGTGACCAAAACCGGATGCAGTACTCTAGGTGTGGTCTTACTAAGGCTTTATAGAGTGGTATTAGTACCTCACTTGATCTTGATTGTATCCCTCTGTTAATGCAATTTAGGATTGCATTGACTTTTTTGGCTGCTGCCATACACTGCTGGCTCATATTTAGCTGGTTGTTCACTAAGACTCCAAGATCCCTCTCATAGTCACTGCTATTAAGTCTGGTTTCACCCAGTTTGTATGTGTGCTTTTGGTTTTTCTTACCTAAGTGTAGGACTTTACTTTTCTCTACATTGAATTTCATTTTGTTAGATAGGACCAGTGTCCAAGTCTGTCAAGATCCATCTGGATCTTGAGCCTATCTTCTAGGATGTTAGCTATTCCTGCCAGCTTGGTATCATCTGCAAATTTGATAAGTTCCCCTTCTATTCCCTCATCTAAGTCATTTATGAAGCTATTGAAGAGTACTGGGCCTAAGACAGAATCTTGTGGCACCCCACTGCTTACTTCTCTCCATGTAGACTTAGACCTATTAAGGACTACTCATTGAGTACAGTTCTGTTTTTTTATTATCTTTTACATTATCTTCCTGGATATTGATGTTAGGCTGATTGGTTTGTAGTTTCTTGGGTCTGTTTTTTTGTTTTTTTACTTTTTTGAAGATATGAACCACATTAGCTCTTTTCCAGTCCTCTGATAGTTCCCCAGTGTTCCAGGATTTTTGAAAGATGTGGTGCAGTGGTTCTGACATCTGCCAGCTCCTTTAGAACTCTGGGATGTAATCCATCAGGTCCAGGTGATTTGTATTCATCAAGATCAGACAGGTGTTCTCTTACTGGTTTTCTTACTTATTTTAACTTTTATGTCCATAGTTTTATAGTTATGCTTCTGGTAGGTTGGGCTATAGTTTCTTTTTGTGTGAAGACCGATGCAAAGAATGAGTTAAGCAGCTCTGCTTTCTCTCTGTTGTCCGTTACTTCCTTGCCGTCTTCTCTTTTTAGTGGACCGACTGTTTCATTGATTTTTTTCTTGTTATTTATATGTTGAAACAAACTTTTTTGTTATCTTTGACTTTTGTTGCAAGTCTTTGTTCATTCTGAGCCTTTGCTTTCCTGACTTCGTCTTTGCAGATTCTGGCTATCTGCTGATATCCTGCCTTAGTTATGTGTCCCTCTTTCCATTTTTTGTACTTGTCCTTTTTGTCTTTCAATTTGTCAAAGAGATCTTTGTGCAGCCATGCTGGTTTCTTCTTGTATTTCTTGTATTTCCTTTTCACTGATATTGCGCTGGTCTGGGCTTTTATGATCGTATTTTTTAGAGTTTTCCAAGATTCTTGAGTTGTTTTCCCCTTTAGGATTTTCATCCAAGGAATCTTTCCCAAGTTGTCTCTGAGTTTATTAAAATCAGCTCTTTTAAAATCTAAGACTCTGGTATCATTAAGTTCTATTGCTTGTGTTTGCGTTATATTGAATTCTAGCATGACATCATCACATGCTCAGTGCAAGGTGCAAAAAACTATAACAACCATGACAAATGCCTATTCAATTCCATTTAAATATTCTGCTATAAGTGCCTATCAGTTCTTGAAGTGCTCATAAGCTATGTGTTAACCATTACCATTTTCCCTAATGTTTAACTAGAATCTGCTGCATTCAATCTATACATGCCCCATTTTTGCAGCTTACTGCAAACAGAGTAGTCCATCCCAACCAGACTGATACAGAATGGAAAAGCAAAGCTTATTTCAAGCGGTTCAACAAAGGTATGGATAGAGAGTTTAGCCCCCCCGCCACTTATCCCTTGCAGTTCCAATGACAGAATCTTCAAAGTCACCAAATATGCTCAAGCTTGCTAGATTCTTTCTAAAGTTTCAATTATTTGTCCATGAGCTGATATATCACATTCTTGGAACTGTCTCACCTCCCCCATGGTTCTGAGAATTGGTTTATTTCTAATAATGAGAACATGGTCAAGAACCATGTTTTTGCTTCAGTAGGTTTCATATGTCTAACATAAGTTTATGAAAAGAAAAGAAAAACACTAGGCTATTCAATATTCTATCACTGCTTTCTCTAAGTGGTTATTTAATCCTTTCTGTTAAGGTATTTACAAATCTTATACATTCATACATTTTTGACAATAGGTAGATATTGACAATAGATAGACCTATATAACAATATAACTATATTTCGTTGTCCTTAAAAATTAAATAGAGAAATCCAGAATATTAGTGTAGCCACAATTGAGACATCTTGCCTTATTATCCAGGTAAAGGCAACAAAAAAAGTTCATAATCTTTCTAGTTCAGATCTTATTTCATGCAAAACAAAAAAATACTCATTAAAATTGCTTTCTAAACTGAAAAGAACCAGTTCTTTTGTATGCTATAATATTTCTAGCTTGAGCCTTTGTGGCTCAGCAAATATTACATCACCTCTATAAAACTATTTATTGTGTGTTTCTGGAATGGAGATAAAAATGTATATGATAGTTTTCTGTTATAACGGTCCAGCCTTCTTATGCAGTACAATATGGTGATGATTTTTTTATTTATTTATTTGTAGTTAAGATCTTTATTTTGAACTAAGCCAAGCTATTTAGAAAAAACTATGTTAGTACTACATCTCTCCAATAGGAATTAATGAATTCCCCATTTTTTCCTTCAACATTTCTTGAAGTACTTTAAACTGAGATAAACTGACAGATCTATCAGCATGCTGTGAGAAAATGGAATTAATTTTACATCATTAGGCAAAATATCTTGGGCTAGCCATGCCCATGTTTGAAAGTACCGCTCCTATCTCAAGAAATATATAAAAAAATTAGAGATCATCTAGCTCAACATGGTAATAAATAAATTTACCACTGCAGCCCCCTGCAGGTGGCCATTCCATCTTTGATTAACATTTTCTACTGAAGGATTTTCTACTACTGGTATCTGCGAGGCAGTCTCTCCCACCATTGAACAACTAAACTACTATTAGTATTGTTCTGCTGAAATTCAATTGCAATTTACTTCCTTGTAATTTGAGCCCATTTTTTCTTGTACAATAATACAATTATTTATTTATTTATTGGTTCGATTTATATGCCACCCTTCTTCGGAGACTCAGGACAGCTTACAATGAGTTAAGCAATAGCCTTCATACTTTTGTATATACCTGCTTAGTAGGGCTTTTGCCCCCTCCCCCAAGCGGTGTTCTTTTTTATACAAAGTCAGCTTATTGCCTCCACAATCCGGGTCCTCATTTTACCTACCTCGAAAGGTTGGAAGGCTGAGTCAACCTTGAGCCTGGTGAGATTTGAACTTTCAGTAATTGCAGGCAGCTGGTGCTAGTTAACAGCACTTTAGTCTGCTGCACCACCAAGGCTCTTAGCTTAAATACCATTAACATTGACAAAATCACCAACAGTCAATTGCAAAAGTCATCTTTATTCAAAACAGCTTACATCCTGCAACACGGCCTCTAACACCATCAAGCATCCACATCTGCCTATCCCAGGTCCTTGGGAAGGATTCAAAAGATGGATTAAAATGCCAAATTCAATCTAAACATCTGACTGTGTGACAAACCATTCACAGTAGCAAAATTGGAAGAATTGCAAAACCTTACTCAAGCAAAAAATAAAAATAAAAAATCAAAGCCTTGCTATAAGTAACTTAAACTGTAGAAACAAATCAGGGGAATTGGCAGTACAAGAAGCTAGCATACCTATTGAATTGTTTTCATTCTGAAACCAGGCACACTCTCCTCTGCCTCAGAAAGAACAATAAAAAAAATAGCAAATAACAACTATAGCCAAGAAAATCAGCACAAATTGAAAATTATAGGCAGAATCTCCAGATTCAATCCAATCTGAAATCTTTTCACAAATTCATAAATCAAGAGACTGCAGTGAATCAGTCATCACCCAACAAAGAAGAAACAGTGCAGTTCTGGGTACAGATATGGAATAATCCGAAGAAATACAATACAAATGCAATACAAATGGTTAAATGAAGTGGATAAGAAAAAAGAAAGCTTAAATGGAAGAACTTGTAACAACAGCAGAAGTGGTGGAGAAAAGAGGAAGATCAAAAATTGGTCAACAGCACATGAAGATGAACTGCAGGGATTTTGGCTGAAATTCAATCTACCCTCACTCGTTGCCAAGCAGTTTAAAAACATACTGCAAGGAGGTAACATTGAAGAGTAGAAAACATCTGGCAAAACTTACTGATAATAAAAGATCCAACCAAAGTTGCAGCACCAGGCAATGAAAGAACAATTGCCTGCTTACAAAAAACTTTCAGATTGCTAACTGGTATGGTAGCAGATGCAGTCCAACAGCATCTAGTTGAAAAATAAGCTCTTTCTACCTCAGTAGAAAGGAAACCACATAAACAGCAGAGAAACAGATCAACTTCTAATTGACAAGATTATTTTGGAAGACCAACTTGAATGTAGCATGGATTGATTACAAAAGAGCATTTGACCCCCTGCCACACGATTGGATAATCAAGTGTCTAGAAAAAACAAATTTGGTAGAAACGTCAGAAGCTTTGTGGAAAAATCGGTGGCACAGTGGAAGACACAGATGCTGGTCAATTATGATAAATTGGGAAAGGTTAACATCAAAAGAGGAATCTTACAAGAAGACTCATTATCATCACTACTGTTTATCATTGTTCTGATTCCTCTATCAACAGCACTGAACAAGTCAGGCCATGGCTATCAAATATCAAAAACATCTACTAGGTTATTACTTCCATTTTACATGAATGATATATAGCTGTATGGGGGGAAAAACCCATCTGAAATGTAATCACTGCTCAACACTGTCGAAACAAACAAGATATTTTCTGAAGGGGCCAATCGAGGAAAGGACATAACTGGGACACCAGTTGGACTTTTAGAAAGATCTTTCTGTCCTCAGCTGACACCTGTTCTTCAAGCAGAAGCTGCAATTCTAGGAAGACAACCCCCCCAGCCCCCACCCATTGCATACCATCCTTGAAGTGAGAAATGCTTCCAAGTCAAGATCAAAGATGGATTATCCCAAGATCTGGCTGAGCCTAACATCTACATTCACTTGATCTTGGTAGGTTTGAATCAGAGAAAGTTCTGATTCAGAGAAGCCCTCACATGTCCAAGCACTAGCACAGATCCTTGGCAGCCTCTCTTGGCTGGCCCGGGATAAAAACATGGTACTGAATTCCAAATTGTAAGATAATTTCACATAGGGTTTTATATAGATTTTGAGAAGGATGGGAGAGACTAGAGCCTTGCAGCAATTTATAATGTCTGTTCTCCAACTAACACTAATGGGAACTGATCCCAGAGAAAAGGAAGAGAATTACTGTAAACCCGTGCCCCTAATCTTCAATTTATGGAGTTGTCTAGAAGGATATCATGGTTAACAGTGTCAAAAATCTCTAAGACTTCAAAGAGTACAAAGGTGGAAGCACCACTGCTATCCTGGCTCTACCATAGGTCATCAGCAAGCACCAAGGCTATCTCAGGGCTAAAATCCAGCTTGAAAACTGGCTGAAATAGGTTTAGATAATTCGTTTCCTCCATGGTTCTCATCAGTTGCAGATACATTATTTATTTTCTAAGAAAAATAAAAAAATAAGGTAGATATCCTTGACTAATCTTACATGAATGAAAGATTAAACCTAGCAACTTTAATATATTGATTTTTCTAATTCATCTGCATATCTTTCACAGTGATTTTTCTCCTCCCACAAAGCACAATTTAAACACTTTTAAAAAGGATTGTATCAAATTTTGTTTATCATTAGTTCTATTTTCAAATTGTAAATGAAAAAGTGAATTTTAACAGAGAATTAAGTGTCCTTGACAATGTTTTTCAGTGCTGTTTTATTTTCAGTTGCAGCATCAGCTGACATGAATTTATGCATACCCAAGGCAACTATTTTTAATTTTGTTCTGCTAATTCCATTTACTGTTATTGCTGGCCTCTTAACATTGGTATTGAAAAAGGACCTAATAAAACTAAATGCTGTTTGTAGCCTGTGGTGCTATACTTGAAACATTTATCATGTATTTAACTAAAATAATTAAGAGCATGAAAAGTAATTCATTTCCAAGTTCTTCCAATAAAATGTTTCCCTTAACCACACTGAGGTGTGATCTTATTCTCAGATTTTGTGTCAGTGCTGCTTGTAAGATAAAACTTCCATTGTGGAAAGATAAAGGAAGTCTACAATATCTTAGAATCATAGGGCTGGAAGGGACCTTGGAGATCTTCTAGTCCAACCCTGTGCAAGGCAGGAGTCTTTATACCATCTCAGACAAATGGTGTCCAATCAACCAAACTCCTGACGTTTGTTAGAAGGCTAAACGGGGATTTCAAATCCTATCAATGTTAATCACCCTAACTGTAAGAGGAATCAGAAATGAGATGCCTTTTGTGAACCTGACCTAGATGAGATGACTCTGCAGTTTTCCCACCCTCCACCTTTTGAACAGGCACAATATTAAAAAGTTACCTTTGACCGGCCAGAGAAAGAGAAAAAGAACTGAATTTAACCAGGGGTGAAATCCAGCAGGTTCTGATAGGTTCTGGAGAAATTTTGAGCAGTTCGGAAAACCAGTAGCGGAAATTTTTAGTAGTTTGGAGAACCAGCAAATACCACTTCTGGCTGTCCCCAAAGTGGGGTGGGAATGGAGATTTTGCAGTATCCTTCTCCTTTTACGCCACCAAGCCACGCCACAGAACTGGTAGTAAAAAAAATTGGATTTCACCACTGAATTTCACCCTCTCTCAAATTGCAATAATTGTAGGCCTAGGGATCTGAGCTTCCCGTGTTTGCGTGTTTTTTTTTAATCCTAAGTAAACAATGAACTAGATTTTCTTAATGGACTTACCACAGCCACCTCAAAGCCAACAGAAGCCTATTAGGGTCCTCCACTGAGCTGAGTTACAGCCCCAAAGAACCTGCTAGGCCTTACAAGAACAGAATTTAGCACATAAAGTATGGTGCCCTGATAGACCTTAGAAACATAATCTTTCTGCAACCCTGGAACAACTTTTGCTGAAATAGAATTTACAATGAAGAATAATCAGCCAATTTTGCCTGAGTGGCTGAGTCCATATCAGACAAAGGAAAGGTATATAAACATCCATCCTTTGTACCATTTGAATGTCTATTTTGACTTCAGGAAGCCAAGAAATAATGTTGAACTAGCCTATCTCCTGACTTTTGATAAATATCTCTTTATAAAGATCCCCTACCTTCTTCTCCCTTCCCACCTACATAAAATTATCTTTATCAATTTTTCTTTGTTTTATTAATCTTTATTCATCTTCTATGTATTTTTGGATTCACATATAAAAAAGGCGTTTCACACTCACTTTAGCAATCTGTCTTCAGCTATATAGGTATAACAGAAGAAATATGTGGATAAAATTGTTGGTCAAATGATTCACAGTAAACTAATTTGCTATAAATAAATGCATCATGCCTCAATAAGTTTAAGAAAACTTATATTTACAGGATGGAGGAAATGTCTCACAAAACAGAAAAGTAAGACTACTTGACTGCATCCACTGCCACAGACAAAGATGAACACCATGTTTAGTCTGATCTATCCTGAAAACCCCTCTAATTTTTTACTCCAGTCTTTTTTTTTAATTCATTTTGATCTCACTCTGTGGTAAACCAAAGTGTTGATTAAGTCCTGCTCCAGCAAAAATGCTTAGAGGTGAGAATACTGTATGGTAAAAGACAAAATTTATAGCTCAGGCTTGAATTTAGGGTTGAGTAACCAAGCTCAGAGAGCACCAAGGATTCTACGGTGAGGGCCTGATTCACTTGGGCCATCCCCACATTCCAAAGTTTGTGCATGGCTTGCTGATAGATGAGACATTTTCCCAAGCGTAATCAGGAAACCAACCTTAATGCAAGTGGAAGACTGATCTTTTTGCTCCCTGACTTAGAGTACCCCTAAAAACAAAGTAGAGCTAGTCAAATAAATACATCAGTCAAATTCTATTACTTGCTGTTGATATGCATTATGTTAGTGATGGTTAACCTTTTTGGCACAGAGTGCTGAAACTGGAGTGTGCATGCACATGCGTAGCATAGTGCCGGAACCAGGAAGAGAGCAGCTGACCGGTGTGCGCGGCAGTCAGCTGCTCTTCCAGGTTCCGTCACACGCATGTGTGCCAGCCAGCTGGTCCGGTGCGCATGCACATCAGCCAGCTGGTCCGGTGCACATGTGCATTGGCCAGCTGGTCTGGCATGCATGCACATTGGCTGGTCCACGCATGCGGACTGCCAGCTGCTCTCTTCTGGGTTTTGGCACACACATGCTTGCTGGCCAGCTAGTCTTCGAAGAACCTGGAAGAACCTTTTTCAAAGAACCCGAAAGAGAGCAGCTGGCCTATGCACATGTGCGCTGGACCAGCTGGCTGATACACATGCGTGCCAGGCCAACTGGCTGATGCGCATGTGCGCCGGACCAGCTGGCCAATGTGCATGTATGCCGGACCAGCTGGCTGATGCGCATGTGCGCCAGACCAGTTGGCCAGCACGCATGCATACGACGGAACCCAGAAGAGCAGCTGGCGACTGTACACATGCCCACAGAGACAGCTCTGTGTGCCACCTCTGGCATGCATGTCATAGATTCACCATCATGGCACTATGTTAACCTTGTATAAACCAATGTCTTGGTTATTATTTAGTTGATTTTAGCCAAATTTTATATGATTTGTCTTGAAAAATTGAACAATAGAACAGTAAAAAAAGTTACATTGCTTAGAATTTCAGGTTATAACACACTTCATACTAGGATGTTTTCCATTTTAAAATGTGAAAATATGTTCAATGTATATGTTGTAGAATTTAGAATCTCCTTCCATTCTACATACTAACAGGTGACTTTAGAGGTTAAGTCTACGGTTAGCCTTAAAGATCTAATGACAAATGAGAAACATTGACCTGGTGATCCAAAAATGGTAGTTTCCTTTTAAAATGTTAATGTAAGTTGGTTAATTTACTCCCTTAGAGGGAACAACCTCATAAATCATTAATTTAATGAACTTATTACAATGCTATAAGAATTCCAGATTATCATTAAACGTTTGTAACAAAGAATAAAATTCTGAGAGAGGTTGAAGTCAATCAAATATTAACCAGGTTTTTTTTAAAAAATCATTTTTTGTTTTATTAAACAAATAAAATTATACTGATAAGAACATATGTACCATGGTAATTGAGGCCTTAGACTAAGCCATAGACATAAATTCAAAATTCTATTTAGTTTACCAGACTATATGGGTGCAGCCACTTTCTTGCAGTTATCTTACAGTGGTAAAATTATGGGATTAAAATTAGGGGAAAGTATGTAAACTGCCTGGATTTCTCCCTTCCAAAAAAAGATGAATGGATAGAGACAAAGGTGGGGGAGATATACAAACCACATGTCTAAAGGCAGACTGTGCTTCGTACAGCAAATGTTCACGGATATGATGGTGATGAAAAGATAACTTTGCAACCAATCCTTAGTTTTACTATCTTTGTAGCAATGGATAGCTGAAGTAAGATCATAAGCACAATCACGTTTCACTTAGCAACTTCTTCGCTTAACAATTGAGTTGCCAGTCCCAATTCTAATCATTAAACAACTACCTTAATAAAAATCAATTTCCTCTTTTAAAAAAACTGTAAACATGTCTTTTCTTTAGTGTAAGAATTAAATACCAAAACATAGATCAAGTTTTGGTATTCAGTACTTGCATTAATCATCCAGATACAATTATTGTAATTAATGATTCCTTTATTATATTACTGAAAACATAGAATAATAGAGCTGGAAGGGACCTAGGGGTCTTCTAGTCCAAAGGCCTTGCCTAAAGCAGGAGTCCTTATTTCATACCAGACAACCCCTCCTGATTCAATCACTAGTATTTCAAAGTCTTGGTTCTTTGCTGTTGATTGAACTAGGCTTTTCTTATTATTCTTATTCTTATTATTTTGTACCATATGGATTTGTTATCTCTGCCATTTTAATGCATTTATAGTTTGTAGTTTGTCAGCCAACTGCAAATCCATGTGGTGGTGGAACTGTTTGACATAATGTGTTTTTAACAAATCCACCGCTGATTTAAATCCAATAGCCTGACCCTCTAGTTCCCTCCTCTACCTTTTGGGTGACAACGTTTTCTGCTAGGTTTGTCAGAAATCTGTTTGATCTCCCACCTGAACAGAGTTTGTCTCCCAGTTGATGTCAGGGTAATTAAAGTCCACCATTGCTATTGTGGACATCTTGTGGACATAATCCTGCACATTTTAGCTAACTAATTAGCAAAAAAGTTCATCTATTTCCTCTGGTTGGATGAATGGTCTATAGTGTATACCTATTGCAAAGTCATTCCTTTTTCCTTGTTAATTCCCTTGTTACATTCAAGAGTTTGGGTTTTTTTTGCATATTTCTATAGAGTGTAATCATTTCTTTTATATAATGCAACTCTGCCTCCTTTTATTGGGGCTGTTTCTTTTGAACAAGTTAAACACTTCTAGGTTTATGTTTCATAAACATTCTAGTATGTTTCAGGCATGGTTTCGTCCCACCAAAATTTGATAATATTGTATTTGTCCTCCGTACTAGGACTTAAAGTTTGCCTTGTTCATTCCTCATACTTTGAGCTGCCCATACATAAGGGGGGTGCTGGACCAATTGAGCCACCACTGGCTGCTGTACAGTGGGGCAATGGCCAGACCCGTGGTAGGTATGGATGCTACTTCAGTCAAGCTCAAACTGGTGGTGGTGCTGGCAATTCTTGGGCATTGCAGGCTTTGAGCTCATTGAAGGCTTCTCTCAAGAAATTGATTGCCTATGGAAAAATTACCTTGTGTAATTTTGCACCACTCATTTTTGGTGCATGGTTCCCTGTGGTAGATTCCCAGGGAAGGTTATTCTGGAGGGTTTCTCCTCCCAATCCTCCATCTTCCCAATTCCTACTAACCACTGATGCTAGTCTTCTAGCATCTCTGCTCCTTTCCCAAGTTCGGGATAGCCACTACTGCTTCTGGGTCTTGAAGTGGCTTCTTCTCAGATATCCATCTCTTCTGGCTTGTTCTCATGGTTAGAATTCCATGCACAGTCCCCACAGTAGACAAGGGTCTCCAGATGGATCATTACTGCAGATCTGGCTTAATGACAGACCTGTCCCAGCTTGGACATTCAGGCAAGAAAGACCCCTCAACTTCATTTGTAGTAAAAGTATACTTTTGGAGAAGCCAAGTAGTTACAGCATAGCAAAGCCAGATCTGACAATTTCCTGCGTAACCCAGTAACTTTCCCTTCTCCCAGGCCCTCCCCCTTTGGTTATTTTGGTGGTGTCCAATAAGATTCAAATTAGGTGTTTGTTAACAATTGCACAATTTGGCACCTCTTTGGATGGGAGTTTCACATTCAATTCCTAGGCTTGTGTCCTTGGATCTTTCAAACATTGTCTCTGGATGGTACTTCTAGTTCCTATAATCTCTCCTTCCTATCTTCCATTCCTCCTCTCCACATTTTATGGCAAGCTGCCATCAAAGCGAAGTGAAGTTGGGCTCAAGTGGTCAAATGGCAGATCTGACAAAAGGTAGCAAAGTATTCTATTCCATTCTGTTCTGTTCTATTCTATATATAATACATATATTTTATATATAGAAAATAGAATATATTCCATATAATGTTTGTTAATTATCCTGTCTGTGGACCTTTATTGTTTTACTGTTCATTGGACAAAATGCACAGCAACAATTGGTAAATTGCTAGTATTTTCTTTTGTCTCCCACCCAGAGTCACCTGTTGACAGAAAAAAATGACCAATCTTTGTCCTAAAAATGCCTGCAACAAGAGACCTTAGCATCCTTCAGGTTGTCTGAATGGTAGGCTGCTCGTTGTTGATTCTTTGCACTGGGCAGTATCTAAATACAGATATCCATTGTTCTCAAGGCTTTGATAACATGAAGAATTAATCTTTAACCTATTGAGAAACACTTTGTTCTTTGAATGATTACCTGTAGAAGTTTCTGGCTTAGCATTCTTAAGAGACGCCTTCTCCTGGAGAAGGAGTCTTCAATGATACTACTGAAGAGTTCTCTTTAGATCCTGTCTCGGGTATTCAGTTCTTTACAGAAATTAAAGAGACTGGACACAAGTTGCTTATGTATATTGTTTGGATGCCACAATTCTAGGATCAAACTCTTTTGATACCTTTCACCTCACTAAGTAGGATCATCAGTGCAACACTGACATCTAGTGGTCACAAAAGTTATTCAAGGAATTGGCATAGTTGCAAGGAATTACACACATTTTCCTCCAGAAACTTCCTTCCATGATTTACCTATTACATTGTTTTATTTCTGGGAAGACAATTTTTCTAGAAGGTCAGGAATGTCTTACTTCCATCTGGAATGCATTTCTAAAATTTGTTTGGGCACTGGAAGTTTTATTCTGAGGAAACAATTTTTTAATAGCCTTGCCTTTCTGCAGGAAACAGGAAAAAACACAACTTTACAAGATAACGGTCAAATTGATTTATTCAAAAATCATGTTAACTAACAAGTGGAAGCAATACAGAGAATCAAACAAAACTTATAAAAATAAATGCCATGCATGTAAAGAAGGAATGTTTTGTCTGCTGGATAAACTGGAGAACCAAGGATTGCAACACCAGACTTACACAGTGATAAAAATGGGTTTCTATTCACTATATCTAGCAATTTGTTCTCTTCTAAATATTACAGAATATGTAAAGGCTTCAATCGCTGAGATCCAGACTGGAATTTTCAAATAATGCTGTTTTTTAATCTTCTCCCAATTCAACCATAATGCCTCCTGTATATGATGTCTTCTAAAGTATCCCTGTATTTTTATTTCCTTATACCATAAATAAGCATGCCACCCCATCAACAAATCATAACCTTCTAAATTCAATAATCTAGTATTTCTTAATGTTATCCATTCTTTAATCCACATCAAATTTGTCGCCTGGTAGTAACGTTCCCAATTCAGTAGGCCAAAACCCCCTCTCATTCTAGCATCTTGCAGTAATTTTAATTTTATCCTCGCCTTCTTTCCCTGCCAAATATATTTTAACACCATTTTATTCAATTCTTCAAAAAAATCTTTCCAAGATTTTCCAATCTTTCCAATTCAATTGGAATTGTCTGGAATAGATATAAAATTCTGGGCAAGATATTCATCTTGATAGTAATCCTTCCAATCAAAGAGAGCTGTATTTTCCCATTTTGCTGATATCTGTTTTTTCAGTTTATTGTAATTTTTTTTCTTTAAGTGTGCTACATCTTGCTGTCAGATATATCCCCAAATATTTAACTTTATTTGTGATCTGCATTTTTGAAGTATCCGCCAACTCTTCTTTCTGCTTTTTCAACATATTTTTGGTCAAAATTTTCATTTTGTCTTTATTAATTTTCAAACCAGCCACCTTCCCAAATTCTCCAATTTTATCTATCAATGTAGTTATTGATGTTAGTGGATCTTCAAGGATAAAAACTAGGTCATCAGCAAATACTTGCAGTTTATATTCTTCTTTTCGAATTTTCATTCCTTTTATGATATGGAATGATAGGACCAAACAACATTCCTGGGCCAGCCAGAGACAGTTTTTATTGCGCAAGGTTCAGAGGCAGATTGGTTCTTGCTATCTGAACAAAGAAAGAGCCCTGGTAGGACTGCTTTTATACATATCCAAGACAAAGGACTTTGCTGGCACAGCAGTTTTCCATATATGGTTAACATACATCCATTATAAGATAATTGACATTTCCTAATTACTAAATTCCTATATTATTTTCCAGTTCATAAGATTATCGTAGCTAAACATCCTTTATTAGTTATGTGATTGCTAATGCATAGATTTATGTCTTCCTTGGTTCTATATGGATGTCTTTACATCCTTGACAACTAGACCCCTTCAGAAGATATATTATCCAGGATGTAATTTATCTGACTTAATGTAATCTTCCAAACAAGTATTGTTCTTCCAAAACAGCACATTTCTTTCTTACAATAATGTGAATAAGGAGGGCCCTTCAGTGTTCATATAGCTGATCCTGCATCATTCACATTATTCCCCCCTTTTGAAGTTTTTCCATGCAGAAACTTCAACCATTCCCTACATAGTAGATAACATTCTATACTTTTTAATTAAACAAAGCAAACATATAATATCTAGCAAAATATGACTAATTCAGGCAAGGGATAGGTATTTCTTGATCTTCATTCCCCTAATCCTTGGAGGTACTCTCTCCATTCCTTCCCAGGTTCAATATCTACATATGTGTCTGCATCAGAGTCTTTATCTTCATCAAGGGAATTGGGGCTAACCTGATGATCAGTGAGGCTCTCCATCAAAACTAATTCCTTTTCAGATTGCAGTTCCTTTACTGCTCTCTTTAATAGCTTTTTGAGCAGAGGAATTATACAAGTAATAAAAGCTAGGCCTGTTACAGCACATATCAACAAGAATAACATTTGTTTTATCCAGCCGGATCCAGGCAACCAAGAAAACCACATGTCAGTTGTTTGTAACCTCTGACTCATCTTGGAAGCCCTGTCCTGTAAATCCTTGGCAAGTTCTCTGACCACACCTGATTTATTCATGTAAAAACAACAATCTTCTCCCAGAAATACACACAAACCACCTTTCTCGGCTGTTAGGAGGTCTATGGCACGTCGATTTTGTAGGACCACTGCTGCCAAAGAATTTATCTGGTCTTGGACTTCTACCAAAGTCCCAGCAATTTGATTCAGGCTCTCTTGAAGCTCTTCTGATAATTGTCGAAACTGTATTACGGAGTGTGTCACTCCACCTATACCTGTTCCAACTGCAGTTCCTATTCCCCTAATTACTAATAGTGGGACTAGGACTGGCACCCGTTTCTCAACATGTCCCATGAGAGGAACAGGGATAGTATGTTCTCCACTGACAATACCTATTTTAGGAAAAAGGTGTACTAGTGTGCATGTTCCTGTCCAATTTGTTGGCAAACGTAAATATGCATCCTTCCCGCATAAGAAAAAAAACTCCTTTTTCCCTTACACATACGCCTATGTTCATGGAGAAAGCATGGGTCCGATGGTTCTTTTCATTAGTCCAGACCCCCAAAGTCCCCGCCACAAACATTCCAGCAAGCGGCTCTAATGGGACTTCTAGTGAAGGGTCCTTTTGCTTATCTCTGAGGATTGGGCCTTCAAAAAGATACCAGAAGGTAGTATTCCCCGGAAGAAAGAAGACATATAAACCTGTGCTGGACCTAATGAAGAGCCAGATAGTGAAGCGAGGGGGCTGGAATAGACTGGGGCACCTTTCCTTGGATTCCAGGACCCCTTCCATCCTCCCCATCTTGTGATGATGGCAGTTGGTGGTAATGAGAAAGTGACTTTTTGTTGAAACAAGTGGTGGGCAGAAGGAGAAATACTTCTGGTTAATTTTACATCCATAAGGTCCATTCTAGGGCCAAGGTATATTTCTGACGGACATTGTTTTTTTGTCAGGGATCCTACAGGCCTACCAGGTTTCTGATGTCTCTTTACACACAGAGAAAGTGTTCCTATGATTTCTACACCAGTGGCTATAGGGCCAGCTATTGGAAGGTGGTTTATTCCCAGTCTTTTGAATACATCATAAAAATATCCTTGCAACTTTGAGGTTGCTGTGTCTAATATCCTTTTTAAGGACTAGGGTAGCTTTTGTCCTTTCCCAGAGATCTTGCTCAAACGGGACAGCATGATAAGATGAAGGACTAGCAGACAAACACAACCAGCAGTTTTGACCCAAGGTAAAATCAGACTGATTAACGAGGCTTTGACCTAATTCCAGTATCCTCGACATGTAATTTACTTTTTTCAATTGTTGCAGGGGTCCGTTCTCTCTTTGTTCTATTTCTATTCCCCCCTTTACCGGGATTGTCAATTGTTTGACATTAGGTATGGGAGTCGACCCCACCTACTGATGATATGTTGTTGGCGGGAGCGGACTTGACCTAAAGTGTCTCTACTTAGTGACCTGATGCTGGTCGGTCCCTTGGGGTTGTCAATAGTTATGGATCCTTCCTCATGGACAAGGGGGATTTCTCAGGCATTCTCACCACAGTGGGAACTATTATCCAAGATATTATCACTTAATAGAACCTCTGAGAAAAACATCCAAAACCATAAAAAGAACATAATCACTTCCCTTTTTTACACACACTAGGCCTTAATAGCACAACACCTTTAGTTTATAAACTCACTATGTCAGGAAGAGGGCTAGTGGTATGTGTAACTTGGGAAAAAGCAGTATGAACCTCAGTCCTAGGCTTCCCACAGAACCAGTCCTTATAGATATAACACAATACCAATAGTAGGGCTAGGATGGCAACTGCCCAGAGTCCCCACACCCAATCTTCCTCAAACATTAGTATCTTTAAGAATTTTCTTACTAGTTTCTATCACAGTTAATGGGTTTTTACATTACAAATTACAGTCATGGAGTGTTGTCTTCCTCAGTTCCGAGCTTCGGCCGTGCACAGGGAACCAGCTTCTGGGGTGGTTCAGCAAGACTGATGATCACCACCGTGCGTTGAGAGTCCGTTGCTGGTAGGACTCAGCAGGGTGTATTCTTCTTGAACTTTAGCACCAATGGCTTGTCAGTTTTTGTCACCTGGTATGTGACCGGATCACTCTGGTCTGGGGGCTTCAGTCTCATCCAGTGGACCCAGGATCTTCTTTCTAATGTCTTGACAGCAAGAGGTGAACACATCACAACAGTATATGGTCCTTTCCATCTAGGTTTTAAAGGCTCATTTTTCCAATGTTTTATCCATACCCTATCACCTGGCTTCTAGTTGTGACCTGCAGTCGTAATAGGGGGAGTTCTACATTCTTGCATATATTGCTTTAGTTGATTGACATGATTGTTGTGCTGTTGTAGCTGTAAAAGTAATTTCCTCGCTTCCACACACCCCTTTTGAACTAGGTCTGGCCAGCCTTGAAAGTGGTGCTTAAACAAAGCAGGGGGCCTACCATACAGGAGTTCAAAAGGAGACAGCTGGTATTTAGTCCGTGGGGCTGTTCGAAAAATGTACAAGGCCATGGGGAAAACTTGAAGCCATGGCAAGTGGGTTTCTAAGCACAGTTTGGTAATAATTGCTTTCAATGATGGATTAGGCCTTACAATTTTTCCTACAGATTGGGGCCGAAATGCACAATGATATCTCCATTTCAGGCCCGCTGCTTCAGCTAGGTGGCAATTTATACGTTGCACAAATTCTGGGCCGTTGTCAGAGCTGATGGTAGATGGACATCCAAATCTAGGGATTATTTCCTTTAAGAGAAAGCGTGCCACTTGTATAGCTAATTTATTTCTAGTAGGGTAGGCCTCGATCCATCCTGAGTAAGGGTCAATGAAAATGAGCAGGGCTTTATAACCATTGCATTTGGGCATGTCAGTAAAGTCCACAACTAAGTAGTCCATGGGCAAGTAGAAGATGGACTGCTGTCCTGATGGTAAATGCGGTCCTTGCATAGCATTCACTTGTGCACACGTAGGACATTGGGAAGTTACTTTGGCAACCAGGCTCTGCAAGTTAGGTATGTAGAACGTTGCTTTGCAACTGTTGGGCTAAAGCAGTCTTGCCAATATGTGAGGTCAGATGTGCCTCTGATACTAAAAGCCAGGCAAGTGAAACTGGTACCACTAGGCGATTGTCTGGCAGGATATACCATCCCTTTACAAGAGTGGCTTTTAGATCTCCTTCAGCCTTGTCCCTCTCCACATGAGTATAGGTGGGATGCGATCTTTCAATGTATGACTCTATTTCTTGTGCCAGATAAAGATAGTAATCATTTTTATCTAGGGGACGGTGTGCTGCCAATTTGGCCTCTCTATCAGCAAATCGATTGCCCTGTGCAACAAGAGTGTCTGCCTTCTGATGAACTGGACAACGGATGACAGCTAAGGATTTAGGAAATTGTGCCGCAAAAATCAATCTTTTAATTAGAGGGGCATGTTGGATTAGTTTGCCTGCAGAATCAGTGAAGCCCCTTTCCTTGTAAATGGCTGCATGTGCTTGAATAGTCAAAAAGGCATATTTACTGTCTGTGTACACATTAATAGTCTTGTCTGTGGCTAACTCTAATGCTCGGATGAGTCCCCATAACTCAGCTGCTTGAGCACTGGTACCCACTGGAAGAGGAGCACTTTCAATTACTGTTTGTTGGCTAACTATAGCATACCCTGCATAACGAGCACCATCTTCCATAAAGCTGGAGCCATCAGCTTTATTAGGTAGGTGATATGCATTGAACAGGGAAGCAGAAAAACATAGTTATTGCACAACCAAATTATTTTATTTTATTTATTTATTTATTATTATTATTTTTAAATTTATATGCCGCCCTTCTCCCGAAGGACTCGGGATTGCTCACATAAATAAAAAACAATAACAATAAAATCTAAAACCAATCCAAAATCAAAATCCCCAAATTTAAAACCTCGTAGAATGATCAGGGAGTTTGCTGGAACAGCCATGTTTTCAGGCCAGCGCGGAAAGTGCGGAGATTGGGAGCTGTCCGGAGCTCGGTGGGTAATGTTAAGGATATTGGTGTTGTGTTACCAACCAGCAGAGTAAATGCACAAGGAAATGTTGTTGAGAGCAATGAATAAGAGATATGCAAACTGGTTTATCAAAAGCTTATTTTATAGTAGAAAAACAATCTCATAGTCTTTAAACAAATTCCAAGTCTTTGCCAGTAAATCAGTCCAGTAGTTACAGATATCTTCTTACCAAACAAACAATAGTTGGTTAGAATAACAAACTCACTCTGGTTCACAAACCACGATGGTAGCAGATCCATCAAACGATGATAGCACAATGAATAGCAACTCCACACACTATGATAGCTTATCATAGCAGCAACTGAACACGTTACAATACCTTGCTTAAATACTCTCACAACCAGTCATTACCTAATTACAGCATGACTCAGCATTAAAGCCTTAAAGTTACACAATAGATATTCATATTAAAGTTACAGTATACATATATTGCCTGGACAACTTGTTAGGCTCAAACCATATCCTAACATTCTCCCCTTTGGACAGGTCAGTATATACAGTTTAGATTCTTAATCCATAGCTTTCACAACACGTTTTATGTTTTATAGCACCTTGCGCTTTGGTAAAATTATCAGCAATATTGTCTTCCGACATACAATATTCCAACTTAACCATGTTGCTTTGGATACACTGATGAACATTTAGATACCGAATGTTTCATTAAACTAATATAGTATCAGTCCTAATATGAATTCAGTCAGTTGTATGGCTATTCAGAGATAGCAATCTGGTAGCTGAAAATGCAAGTTGGTCTTGCCATCTGCGGTGTTCATCAGGTGAATCTTTTCTAATCTTTATTAAGGTTTGGGTGCCTCTCTTGATGTTTTCCTTCTTTGGCATGAGTCCTGAAAATTCCAAGATTAATGGAAACATTTGGTGACGTAGGCCAGATACTAACAGGGGGATGAACCCAGGAAAAAGGGGACAATTTCCTTGTTTATTTCCTCCCTTACCTAAAGAAATAGAACAAGAGTTCTGTTTTGAAAATCTTTGAATGTCTTGGTCAAAATACGTTTTCCTGTCTAATTTGTTTGTCAATGTTGCAAAGAAACAGGCAGAGATTAATTCTTGGTTAATTTAGTTTGCTGTTCACTTTTCATTATCACATATGCAAATTAAGAGGAAGAAACTGTAAACCCACAACCCAACAGAGGCTTGTTTCCCGAACAACACAATATTAAAAAGATGTTGAGACTCTGGAAAGAGTGCAGAGAGGAACAACAAAAATGAATAGGGGGCTGGAGGCTAAAACATATGAAGGAATGGTTACAGGAATTGGGTATAGTCTAATGAAAAGGACTATGGGAGACATGATAGCAGTGTTCCAATATTTGAGGGGCTCCTACAAATATGAGGGCGGTCAAATTATTTTCCAAAGCACCAAAAGGGAAGACAAGAAACAATGATTGGAAACTAACCAAGGAAAGAAGCAACCTAGAACTAAGCAGAAATTTCCTAAGAGTGAGAACTAATGAAATAGTTTGCCTTCAGAAGTTGTGGGTGCTCCATCACTGAAGGCTTTTGAAAAGAAACTGGACAACCATTTGTCTGAAATGCGAGTGTCCTTCTTGAGCACGGGTTTGGACTAGAAGACCTCCAGGGTCCCTTCCAACATCTTATTCTATGTTCTAATTGCAATTTGACTCTTCCCAAAAATGGTTCTTTTAATGGTTCCCTTTTTATTACAATTTGAAGGTACCTTTATTTGGCCAAATATGATTGCCTGCTCATTCCTGAACTCAGTCCACAATCATTACATAATTGTTGTGCACACGCTTTCTTCATTCCTGTCTGGATGGGCAATTTCTTTTTGTCCCAGGCTTTCAACAATCTCCCTATAGAGATTCTGGTGAAAGTCCAGAATGCAGAGTTTCCCATACTTCTGCTGAGTTTTCCAAACTTCACAGCAAGACTCTTCTGCAGGGTCTCCCACTGTAGGGTCTCCCTAAAGGGATTCCCACTGCAGGGTCTCCCACCTGGCTCCTTTCAGATCGTATTGCTATTCAACTTGCCATTGAAATGAGTGTGTGTGTGAGAGAGAGAGAGGAAGGGTGGAATGGAATGCTGAAGGTTTGCGCATGAAGCCTGAGATCCTGGAAACCATCAAATTCAATTTAATAACCATTTCAAAAGACAAGCAAATGGGAAAAGGAAAGCACAGTTGCAGTCAAGTGACTTCCTACTTAGTGACAGAATTTAGTGACAGAGCTGCCAGTCCCAATTCTGCTAAACGAGAACTATTTCTTTATTCTTTAAAAAGATATTATCCATAGGCAAAAGTGTAACATCTAGCAATGGAACTAAAATGGAATAAGCAATAATTGTCCAGGGAAAGCAGTCTGGGTTGGCAATTTGATCTGTTCAGATAGATACTGCTTTAAACATATTATAAATTGTGCGTGTTAATTATTTATCTTGTTGTTTACTCAAGCAATTTATCTCTTTTTACAGTTTTTCACTTGTCCCATAAAGTTACCACTGTGGTTCCAGAAAGTGTTCTCCTCATTGTCCTTGGCATCTTCCTGGGTGGCATTGTATATGCAGCTGATCATATTGCCTCCTTCACCCTTACACCAACAGTTTTTTTCTTCTATCTGTTGCCACCCATTGTGTTAGATGCGGGATACTTCATGCCAAACCGACTATTCTTTGGCAACTTAGGAACAATTCTTCTATATGCTGTCATTGGGACCATCTGGAATGCTGCTGCAACGGGCTTATCCCTTTATGGAATCTATCTTAGTGGAATAATGGGTAAGACTGAATTTTCAGACACACTGTTATTTCATAATTAGCAATTCAAAGTAATCTGCACCTTTTAATAAAGGATAGAGAATGCCACACAAAGAAATACCAGTTTATGTTTGAATTCTAAATGATTGAAACATGATATAAATACCAATACATAAATAGAGTGGAGGAGGACTGGAGGACTAATTCACTAATGCAGCTAATTACTCAGAAAGTACTTCTCTTTCATTAGAACTATTCAAACAATGTTTAGATTGTTTCTTTGGGAACACTTTAATTTAGATTTCTAGTTTTATAGGGTTTAATGAGAATTCCAATCTGGCTCAGGAGTTCTATGTTTTTAATGATCTACTTTGTTCTTTTAGGTGAACTTCATAGTAGATTGCTAGATTTTCTCTTGTTTGGCAGTTTAATAGCTGCAGTGGATCCTGTTGCTGTGATCGCTGTGTTTGAGGAAGTTCATGTCAATGATGTTCTCTTCATAATTGTTTTTGGAGAATCACTGCTCAATGATGCTGTAACTGTGGTAAGACTCTCTTTGAAAACTTGTCGTTGCTAAAATTCTGATTGTTCAGAAATGTATTGAGAAATTTATGCTTAAGAAATTTAGATTTGAAAATAAGTAATAAGTTTAAAACTTATTATGTTTAAAACATCAACAGAGAGATAGTATCAAGATCACAAGAAATAATAGCACTGCTTTATTAGTGAGTAATGAGGCCACAATTGGAATATCTGAGTCCAGTCCTGGTTGTCAAGATAGAAAAAAGATCCTGAGGCTCTAAGAAAGAATGCAGAGAAGAGCAAAGAAAAAAGAAAAAAAAAAGAAAAAGGAAGGTCTGGAAACTAAATTCTACAATGAATAATTAAGGGAACTAGGAAACTGTCTAGTTTAATGAAGAGAAAGACTAGGGTGATATGATAGCAGTCTTCCAATATTTGAGGAGCTATCACAGAGAAGGGGTCAACCTAATCTCCAATGCACTTGACGGCAGGACAGTAGGTAGTGGGCAGAAGATCAGTAAAAAAGAGATTTAATCTAGAACAAAGGAGAAGTTTCCTGGCAGCAAGAACAATTAATCAGAGGAACAGCTTGCCTCCAGAAATTGTGGGTGTTCAATCACTGGAGGTTTTCAGTCACAGCCAATGAGCAGCCATTTGTCTGGAATGATATAGGATCTCCAGCTTGTGCAGGGGTTGAATTAGAAGATCTTCAATGTTCCTTCCAACATTATTATTTTATGTTCTAAACTGAAAAGTAATCAATTAAATTATTAGACTGACTGAGGAACATTTTTAGCCCGTACATCATTTTATTAAATAGTTAAAATGTTTCCCACATGTACAAAAAAGTGAAACATTACATAGGGCCAACTGAAATCCATTTTTTGGTTCCCACTGATCCTTGTGAATCTTTTTTTTGTATGCAATGTTAAGGAGAAAATTAGGTATTTTAAGTTGTTTTAGATACTTAAGACAATTTATTTTGCCTTATAATTTTCTAACACCTCTTCCCTCACACACAAAATATTGAGTGATCAGATTGAGTGTTGCTACTAGCTAGAATTTCCCCATACCTTTTTTACTGTATTTCATATACACTAAAATATTCCTATCCTTGTTTTACTGTATTCCTTATAAAGTAAAATATGTTAGCTTTTTAATATGATTTTGATAGATTTGATATGTGTTAAGATATTGAATATGGAAGCCAGTTTGGTACAGCAATTAAGGCATCTAGCTAAAAACTGGGAGAGTATGAGTTCTAGTCCCACTTTAGGCATAAAGCCACTTTGTTCAACCCTAGAAAGGAAGCAATGGCAAATCCCTTTTGAAAAAGAAAATTGCAGGAACTTGTCCAGGCAGTCTTGAAAATGAGATCCGATTGAATGGAGGGGGGGGGAAACCTTTCTGCATGAGCATTTCATCAATGTTTATTTAAATGAATATTCTAATTTATTTTAATTTTGTCTCATATTATTTATTCATGAAACCACAATTTTATTTCCCTTTTAGGTGCTGTATAATGTGTTTGAGTCTTTTGTTTCAATAGGAGCTGAATATGTGACCGGTGTAGAATGCATAAAAGGCATAGGTTGGTAGCTATTTATGATGATAGATAGATAGATAGACAGACAGACAGACAGACAGACAGACAGACAGACAGGAGAGACAGTATTTCATATGCATATATATTAATATGTTCCCATGTCTTGTAAATAGTATATATTGGAAAGCAGAAATTAATATTTAAACAGTCATAACTTTGCAGCTAAGGCAAGTATTTTTGACCTTTGCAACATCTCTTTCAGTCATATATTCACCATTATAATGAGTTAATACATATTGTTCTGTGCTGGACCTTCTCCCTTCCTCTTATTTTTCTTCCTTGTAGATTGGAGAGTTTGGAAAGGAAGGGATTACAACAAGACAATAAGAAGACACATAATTGAAATATACATTGAAAGGAATGTGCTGATGCTGGCTGTTTGCCTAACAAGTTTGGGCTAAGAGCCATGAGCACACTTTGCAAACAGACAGTGTATTGCCATTTAGAACACAGAATATGGAATAATAGGGTTAGGATTAGAAAGAATCTTGGAGGTCTTCTAGTCAAAGCCTCTCCCAATACCATTCCAGACTTTCCTTCAGCTTGATGGCTTGATTTCTTTTGAACAATTTATATCTTCTGCTTATGGGTTCCAATCAGGGGTGAAATGCTCCCGGTTTAGACCGGATCGCCTGATCTGGTAGCGATAGAGTCAGGTGGTTCGGAGAACCAGTAGCAAAAATCTCTGCCCCCCCCCCATGCCCAGCTGAGCCACACAATCATC